>NC_056747.1:1300322867-1300470375 GCF_019279795.1 Protopterus annectens
AAATTTTGTGCCAGTTCAGTTACCCATTACTATGGCATTCTGTGCCAGTTCAAGTTACCAATTACTATGCCTTTCTTTGCCAGTTCAGTTACCCATTAGCAAGGCATTGCATGCCAGTTCATTAGCCATTACCATAGTATTCTGTCCCAGTTTATTTACCCATTAGCATGGTATTCTATGCCCATTCAGTTACCCAATACCATTGCATTCTGTGCCATGATCAGTCTAGTAGTAACCATAAACCGAACTAGTGATAATAGTAATAAATGAACCTCTGGTATAGCTGCTTAATTTGTATTTAGAGGGGACATGATGGATGCCTGAAAGATAACCTTTCTTATTCCAGAATATCAAAACTGCTTTTCAGAAGAAGCCTGTATACTGCAGATGTATGAGGTTTACTTTATTTCCTAGGACAGTGGTATTCAGGATAATAAGAATAGAGAGGGCAGCTTTTTGGATGAAGATAACTCATGCAAATGAGTATCAGCATGGTTTTGCAAAGTGAGAGAGAGAGAGAGATAGGTCAGCTATTTCGGATTCACTGTTCTGACAGGAATTCCAAAGGGATAGATTAAAAGGCAGTTTGTGCATGTAAGATAACTTGCAATTTGAAAGACCTTTGATTTACTAATTCACAGGGGAACATTTAATGGTGAGAAGGAGTGGGAAATGTTTCAGTAAATGAAATAAAGAAAAATACTGTAATAAGGGCTAGTCAGATGAAAGCTGGTGCCTATATGAGTACCTAAGCAGTTGGTGCATGTGTGCCTTCAGTTTAACATCACTGTACCAGATATCTGCATGCAGCTAACAAAACAAATGCATTGCAGATGGTGTCCACCTAAGAGACATGATGGTACATGATCCCAGCAGTCCCAAGCTAGATCAGGAGAAGTTGTTTTGGTTTGCACTGAGGTGACAGCTGAGGCCTGATGCACATTCTGAAACAGGTAATAGAAAAGCCAACATGGTAGTGAAGAGCTTTATAAAAGATGATGGGAGAGACAAAGCTGTGTGAAGTCATGAGGTAGAATCAAGGGTGCAAAGGTTTTAGTCCCATATAACTCAGTGGTTATTCCCTTTCAAGATGACAGTGTCCAGCATGGACATTAAACTCTTGAAGACATATTGTATTTGTGGAAGTTGTACATGACAGACCAACTTGGGAGGATTTAGATAGAATATGAAGATCAGATCAGCTGAAGGAGCTAAATCTGTGGTTGGTGGGGAAAAAGTATTGCAGTAACACTTAAATGAAGTACAAAAAATAGTCATATGGCATTCTAAAGATGGAGGCTTGTAAGTGAAATACAAAAGAGGGAGCACAAGATATATGCAGTAAATAAAATGTGGAAATTTAAAGTTCAGTTGTGGGGACATTTATGCATTTTAACTGAAAAAATGTATTTATGTATATACTGAAGTTGGTTTACTGGGTAGTACACTAATCATAATAGACCATTTGCAAGCACTACCCAGGTATGACATGAGATGCCATGAAAGGATTTCAGAAAGCATAGGATAAGCACTGAAAAATCAGATGCACTGAAAATTACGTTACGTCTGTTAGCGTTGCACCAAGTTTGTACTAATGTGAGTATCTGAAATTAATGCTGTTATATCACTGCTTTCATTTATGCTTGCACACACGCTGAGAATATTATTTTCAGGACACCCGTATTTAAGTCTGTTTCATTGGCAGGGCCCATCTGAAACATTTTAATCACAGTTCCTTCTTCTTACAGTACGCAGCAAGGGTGATGTCACTGCTTACCTTGAACATCAAAGGGATGTATCATGGTTAGTCTTCTATTAACAAGATGCTCTTTCTGTTATTTATGTATTTACTTTGGCAGGATGTTTGTTTACAATCGTGCTATCAGATTCAACTAAGCTGGAGGTTTAACAGAGCCATACACATTTATAAACTAAACAAATCATGCATGCCGACTAAATTAAAATTCCTTGTGTACTGCAACATGGATTTTATTAGCAAGTTATTCTGAAACCTATACAAACAGTAAGTTGAAAGTAAGGCAGTACCCCTCTTCATATTAATACTATAGACTGTTAAGAGGCTTCATTTTACAGCCCTGGGTTTGATTCCTATAGTCTTCAGTTAGTGTTATATGACTGAACATATCAGATAGGTTCTTTTAACTTATATTTGAACAAACAAAAAAGATACCATAAAACCATTAGCATAGCTGATATTTAGAACAGCAATGGTACATTACCAGGAAACACACTTTGGAAATGTGTTAAAATAGTAATGCAATGGTAACTAAAGACTTTAGCAAAGTGTAAGGAAAAGTCTGCCTTCCCCCAGCCACCCACTTCAATCTATAGATTTGTCCTTTAAAAAAAAATCACCTTGGGGTCTGAGAAGATTGATGAATGTCTTCAGATAAAAATCAGAGACTGAGCAAAACTATTTCTGAACGTCTGAAATACCTTTCTCGGTGGTTTCATGTCTCCCCTGGTGTCTTCACCTTTATATAAACAATCAATGGGCAGCAGACGAGATTGTAAAATGCACCTGCTTCACAAGAACAAAGCTGTTAACAGATTTAGGGAAGTAATGTGATGAAATCAATAATCTGTTCAGTGCTGCTCAGCTATATATTGCTAGTTTGTTGCTCTAATTATGTCACTAGAAACCCTCTCACTTTCATGATAACATTATATCTTGTTCATATTTTTCTAAACAAGTCAGAATGAAATGATATGATAGTGTACGTTATAACATGAGGATGGTAGAAAGACAATTACACTCTTTGCAACAGTGTAGTAATGTAGTCAGAGTTCATCTGCAGACTTGCTTTCAAATAGTTTTTAGCACTAAATGCATTAGCATAAAACAGAAACAGCTCTTTACAGATTCTGTCATCATGTCACCCTAAAGCATTTCACATACTGAGATAATAAGTGCAGTTATCAGGGAATGGTCAAACAGGAATCACAACACCTGAGCTTAAACAGCAACTAATGGCCTCACGGTTTTGGAATGCATGATATTTGGTTCAACCAAGACAATGTCAAATGAAAAATCTTTGGCTTTCTTCAACAAGAAATACCCAGCTGTCAGTTTTGTTTCTGCTGTTATGTTATCAAGCTTTAGTTTGAAAGTGAAACCTGTCCACATTTATTCCCAGCAACAGTGGCGTGCTTTCTTGTGATTCTTTTGTGCCTTCACTATGGCTACTTCTTGTAATCCTGGGAATCCTAGCACCACTTTTACACACCATGCCAACACTATTAATATTAATAAATACATGTATTGTATCAAGAGCATTATTACAATCTTGTAATTATAGTGCAATGGGGTTTCACTGATTTAAAGTAAAAATAAGTACATCCTTCAATATTTTAACATTGTGCCCCTTCGCCTTTTCAAATAAAAACAGTGACTAAACAAGAAGCACCGTAGAGAACGAAAAATAATTTATTGTTATTTGGTCTTTCAGGAAATGCAGTATGTCTTATCAGACATGACTAAAGATTTTACTGTGCAGAATGTCTGGACTACTAACTGTTGATTGTGGATAACACGTTGCACTCGCTGGTGTGGAACTGTGCTACATATGTGGGTTGAGAATCTCCTGTATAAATTATATTTGAACATTAAAACATTTTTTCTTATGCTGTAGCACTAATTGTTTTAATCAGAACTCACAAATGCTGTACACATGTTTTAGCCTTTTACTGTCACTGGAAATGTTCAGTGCTGAACTGAACAGGCCTGGTTAACATACAAAATAGTAATATCTCGAAGTGGGCATTTTTGTCAATTATTTTAGTAAAGTTATTGTTTTACTTGTTTCACATCAAATAAGCAAGCCCATGTATCTTGCAATCATCCTAACTATATGCCAAGAAGCCTCGATCACCCTTAGGTGAAGGGTAAAAGGTCTTCTTCAGGAAAACTTACTAGGATCCATTGTCTAGATTATAGCTTGTATTCAGGCAAAAGCAAAGACAACAGACATCCAAAGCACAACAGCAGTCCTGGACTTCAGAAACCAGTTTTTCTAAAAAGAATAGGATCTGCAGAGACTTAGAGAAACCAAATCAGTATTGTCGCATTTAGAGGCAAACAGAAAAGCAGAAGCAATTCAAAGAGTAAGAAGTGGTTTTATTTTTCTCTAAACAAGAAATAAAGGGGGGGGGGGGGCAGGATACATGAAAACAGAGTTATAGAAAAACATTGAAAAGGATCAAGAATGCCAGAAGAAAGTCATTGCTGTAGTTAGCGGGCTAATCACATATGCAGAGGAATGACAGAAAAAGACATCTGAAGAGGGAGATAGAACAGCTGCTGAAATGTTAGTAAGAGGAGACAATCAGATGGAGTTATGTTAACTGATAGGCAAAGGCTATGAATCTGTAAAAGTCAGAAATGTTTGTTTGTGTCTTACGGCTTTTCCCAGTTAGGGGTCGCCACAGTGGAACTCCAGTCCGCTAATGATTGGCAGTTGATTTTTACGTACCGGCTTGCCAGGCCTGACACACAACCTTCAACGAAAGTACGCCCATTCACGCATGTCTCCACGCAGAAGACGGTCTAGCTGAGAATCGAACCAGACAGCGTCTTACAGTGAGGCGACAACGCTACCGCAGCACCACCACCACACTGTAAAAGTCAGAAATACACAATAGAAAAAGCAAGAAAACAGTTATGAGCACAACCAGGATTATACTGTATAACACATGGCAAAACGCAAACAATGCAGATCCAAAATAAAATGTAAAGTTTTCCAGAAGATGCACATGTATTATTTATTTTCATTTAATCATAGGTTCAGAGGTAAGCACTAGGCTAGTTGCCCTCGTGGGCCATTTTAGTTATTTATGTATTTATTTATTTATTTGACGTGTTTACCAGGAAAGTCCATCTGGGCCAGAAAGTGTCCATTTTCAGCGAAGGCCCAGGGGAAAAAGCTCCAAAATCAGAATATTTCAGAAATCAAGTACGGATATTTTCAATCACAAAGTATCATGTTTGAGTAATGTCTTAGTATGAGAGATGCTGTTCATATTATGGTTATAGAAGCAGGGAAGATGGAGAGAAGGAGATCATAAGAAGAGTGCAGGCTAGGGTGCCTTCAGGTGGCTTAGGTGAGTAGGGAGGAAACAGGTAGAGATGAATTAAATAAGGTAAGGTAGTGGGGAAAACAAAAAGGAGTGATGTAGGAGGCTGGGGAGGGGTGTGAGGTGTGACTTAGGTTAAAGGGGTGAGTGAAGTATAGTAAGTAAGTTTGGTCAGGATTGGCACAGGAGCAGGTCCAAGATTTTGTAAGGTATTCTTTTAGGGGGCATTTAAGGCGGGTAGGTTAGAAATAGTTCTGGTGGTTAGAGGTAATGAGTTTTGTTTTTTTGCTACTGGGTGTGAGTATAGGCTTTGTCCAGGTGATTTATTTGGTTTGTTTGGTGAGAAGTTGTTTGTTTTTTGATCTGAGAGTTCTTTTAGGGAAATACATGTTGAATAGGGGTAAGAGCCAGGCAGGCTAATTGTTTGTGTATGATTTTACATATTGTTATAACCTGAATGTAAGAGAGGTGAGGGAGAGTTCCAGCCACCTAAGGCTATTCAGAGCTTTGCATGGTGAGTAAAGGAGGATGAATTAGTAGCAAACTTGGCAATTTTGTTGTAGCAGCTTTCAAGTTTGTTTTTTATGGAGGATTGTAAATTGGTTATAATTGGTGCTCCATAGAGTAGGGAGGGCATAAGGTAGGTTTTGGCTAGAGTAGTTTTTTGTGTTTTGGCATAGAAAATGATTGTTTCGGTATAGAATACCTAGTTTTTAATGAGTTTTCTTGATATTGTTTTGGATGTGGAAGTCAAATTTAAGATTATCATCTATTATGACTTTTAATTTTTTGGTATGGTAGATTAATTCAATTTCAGTGCCATTTACTAAAATGATTTTCAAAGATGCTTTGTTGGGGGTGTCAGTTTTTGGGGTAAACAGGAGGAGTTTGTTTTCTTGGGGGATTGAGTAGGAGTTGCGTCATTGTAAGCCAGGCTTCAGTGGAGATGATAGCCTGTTGAGTGTTTTCTTGGAGGTGAGTTAAGGTGTTTGAAGAACAGATGATGGCAGAGTCGTCTGCATATTGAATTAAGGTGCCTTCACAAGCAGGTGAATGTAGGTTATTGATAAAAATATTGAACAGTAGAGGGCCAAGGATCGATCCTTGTGGGGACAACTGTGAAAGTGGGAAGGTATGTGGAGATGGATCCTTGCCATTTTACAGCTTGTTGCCTGTTGGCAAGGTACCTAGAGAACCACAGAATAACTGGAGATGATAGATCAAGCGTGAAAAGTTGATTGAGAAGTTTAGTGTATGAGACCATATCAAAGTCTTTTGACAAATCTAGAAATACTGCTGATACAAGTTTATTATATTAGAGTTACAAGCTTTATTGACAATGTCTGTAAATGACAGTAAGTGGAAATGCTCTGGTCTGACCGAAATCCATGCTGCATATGTTATTAGCTTATTTTGTAAGAGATAGTGGATAAATTGTTGATGTATACATAGGTTCATAGGTTCATAGGTAGGTACTAGGTTATTGGCCCAAGGGCCTAAGTAAGCCTAGCCAACAAGATTCCCTGGCTTACGCCAGCCAAGAAAGTTAATTTCCTGTGCCCCTGTTGAGCAGAGCCACAGAAGTGATCCCGGGGTGTATTTCCTATTTCCCATCCACTCATCAAGATTTTTCTTGAAGAGTGCTAATGAGGAACTTTGCTTGACATAGATGGGTAGTTTGTTCCAGAGTATAGGAAGTCTCTGGGACAGGAATCTATCCCTCCAGCATGTTCTGTTTATTGTGGCGACAAGGTTTAGGTCCCTAGAGCATGTAGCTCAGAGGGATTGGGATTTCTTAAGGTGTAGCATGTTAACAGCTCTGGGTTTAACATAGCTTTATATGTTAGGCAGAGATCTCCTCAGAGTAGGCGATATGCTACAGAGTAAAGCTGGAGTTTTTTGAGATGGTCAGTGTAGGACATCTGTTTAAGGCCAGTAATCCTCTTTGTGAGGTACTTCTGTGGCCTTTCCAGCTGCTGCAGATGTCTTGTGAGGTACATTCCAAAAGGGGCATTGTACTCTATAATAGGTCTAATGAGTGCCGAGTAGAGGAGAACAATGACCTCTTTTTTCCTGGATGAAAACCCTTTTGTGATGAGGTGTGCCACAATGAAGGATTTCCTGACTACTGTGGTAATGTGATTATCAAAGGAGAGACTACTGTCTACCTGGGTCCCAAGGTCTCTTATCACACATTCGGAGTTAAGTAGACTGCCATTTATGTGGTAGTTCATGGGCAGAGAGTTTTTACCAAAGGGGATGACAATGCACATTTTGGCATTGAGGATGAGGCCATGCCTCTGACACCAGGCATCTGCCTCAGTGAGGCCCTTCTGTAGGATGTCCACATCATTTGGGGACTCGACTATGGCTCCTAGTTTGCAGTCATCTGCGAACTTCATTAGCCAGAGGCCTTCAGTTTTAGCCTGTACTTCAGAGAAGTAGATACCAAACAGAAGAGGTCTCAGGACTGAACCCTGTGGTACTCCACTTGTCACTGGTTTGAAGTCAGATTTGGAGCCCGCAACTTTTACAGTGTGGGTCAGTGAGCCAGTTGCCAACTCATCTTGTGACGTAGGGATTTATACCTAGTTTAGTGAGTTTAGCTATATTTCCAGAATGGGGGATGGTATCGAAAGCCTTGGCGAGGTCAAGATAGTCTGTGTGAACCACCTTACCCTTGTCTGTGGCTTTGGTGACTGCCTCAAAGAAGTTGATCAGGTTCAGAAGGCATGATCTGCCTTTCACAAACCTGAACTGGGTGGGGTCCAGAGTTTGGAGATTACAAATGTCTTTGTTTATGACCTCCATGGTGATACGTTCCATGGCCTTGCAGACCAGGCTCATCAGGCTAATAGGGTTATAGTTCCCAGGATCAGTGGTGTCTCCCCCTTTGTGGAGTGGGATAACTGTTGCTGTGCACCATTCAGTGGGCACAAAGCCTGACATGAGACTATGATTGAATATGGTGCTTAGGTGGGGAGCCAGTTCATTCTGAAGTTCGTGTAAAATGCAGCCTGGGATGTTGTCTGGTCCCATGGATGCTGTTTTTGGTTTTAGAGAGTGCAGCTTTTACCTCCATAAATGTGATTACTGGGACTCTGCATTCTTCCTGTATAGATATGGGCTCTTTAGGGGGTGAGAGGGGGGTAAAGTTAGCACTGAACCTATCTGCCAGGATGTTGGCAATATCAGTTGGTTCTGTAATTTTCGTGCCATTGTGCTGTAACTCAGAGTAGATCTGGGTGTTGCCATTGAGATTCTTGACATAGCTATAGAATGCTTTGCGGTTGCCCTTAGAATCAGTGGTGATTTTGTTTTCGTAGCTAGCTTTGGAGGATCTTATAAGGGTTCTCAGCTTCTTACTGAGGCTGACCAGGCAGCTCCTCCACTCATGGGATTTTACTCTCTTTTGCAACAGTTTCTTCCTTCTGTTGTAGAGTTTGTTTATGACAGAGGACCACCAGATTGGTTCTGTTTGGGATAGCACAATCCACACACTCATGTAAGTGCTTATAGAGTGCATTTGTGTAGGATTCAGCAGTCATAACTGTATTGTCCATCTGCACGGGTGTCATGAAGTTCACACTTCTGTCTTAAGAAGCATGAAGTTGGCTTTGGAGAAATTTTTTTACCGTGGTTTCCTTAATGGTGGGTGGGGGCGGGATGTGGATATCTAGGGTGATTAGCATATGGTTGGATCTGACCAACAAGTAGTTGATTTCAGGTGTGGAACACCGGTCACTCATGTTGGTAAAGACTAGGTCAAGGATATTGTTGCCTCTGGTGGGGGTGTGGATAAGTTGATGCAGGGCATTGGAATTTATGAATTCCAGAAAGCGTTGAGCGAAGGAGTTGGTACATGAGTAGTTTTCCCAGTTAATAGTGGGGTAGTTGAAATCGCCCATTCTTAGGGTGTTTGTTTGAACCCTAATATTTTCCAGTATATCAAGAAAAGAGGAGTGGGAATACTAGGCCATGGTGGGGGATATGTAGCAAGCTACAATTTGGATTGCAGTTTTGCCCAGAGTTAGTTGCACTTGGATAACCTCGGATACATTTTGCTGCACAACTAGCCTGGTGGTGGGGATATCCTTAATGAATATGGACACACCTCTGCCTTTGGTGTTCTGGTCCAGGTTAGATGGCCGAAAAGTGTGGTATGAGTTATAGCCTGGTAATGCAGGGGTGCTCTCTAGAGCCTTGAACCAGGTCTCAGTTACTGCACGGATATCAATGTTCTCTATTTTAAGGAGTGCCTCGAGTGAGTGCATTTTGAGATTTAGACTTCTAGCATTGAGCAGCATTACCCTCAGTTTTTGCTTGCCTGTTCCTGTTATGGTGGTGAATTTGTCATCTGAACCTTGCCTAAAAAAGACACTATAGGGGCAGCAAGAGCCTTAGCCAGTATCCAGAATCCCAGGGGCGACAGGTACAGACCATCTCTGGCAAAACATCGTGGTCTGTCGACCATGTTGTCCCAAGCAGACAGATACTGGATCCCCTTAGAATGACACCAGAAGCTGAGCCAATTGTTGAAGTCAATCATTTGCCCTTGTACTGCAGTATCATTCTGGGTGGTGGCAGGATGCTACTCAGGGCTAGGGTCATACCTGCCTGGGCTACAAGATTGGAGAGCTCTTCCATGTCTCTTTTCATGTAGTCCAGGGAGGTACATCTCAGGTCATTCACACCAACATGGACAATGACAGAGTCATAGTTTTACTTGTTGTGGAGTGACCTGAGTGCTTGCTTTATGTGGCGGATCCTGGCACCCGACAGGCAGCTGACAGTAACCTTCTCCTTGTTTAGCCTGGTGAGTGGGACATCAGTGTGTCTGACTATAGAGTCTCCTGTGACTAGTGTGTTGGGTACATTGGTTTGCCTTATGGGCTGTGGTTTATTGGCACACTGAGTCTGTGGGCTATGTGTCATTTGGGTTGTGTTGGGGGGTGGAGATTGCTTGCATTTCTGCTTTGGAGGTCTCTGTTGCTTGAGCAGATTATTACTGAGAGCCTCCATGAATGTTTTTGTGTTTCTGTGTGTGGATTTTGGTGGTGTAGGTTTAGTGGGACTATGTGATGAGTATGGTGTGGTGCAAGTGTTTACCTTCTCCTCTTGACTGTCAAGTTCAGTCTTGGTTGGATAGAGCTTTACCTCCAGTTTGGCTAGATAAGTGCATCTCTCACAAGTTGTGGTGTTTGGTGGTAGGAGGAGAGGGTTGTCTGTGTACATGAGGCAATTTCTACACTGCCTCAAGATGCCCAGCTTCATCAGATAGACAGGAGAGAACACTGGGAGCTGACCCTTGGACATGCCTGAATAAAAAACTACTTTCCTCTAGACAAGTGAGGAAAGTGAGTATAAGAGCTGTTTTTCTCTAAGCAAGTGAGGAAAGTAAGTACAAAAACTGTTTTTCTCTAGGTAAAGAGGAAGGTTGAGTGCTGTAGTAATTTGTAGCTTATTTAGTGCTAACAACAAGTTCTGAACAAGTGCTGAGTACAAATAAGCAAATTCAAGTGCTAAAACTAAGAATTTGTACCTGGATCTCGTGGTCGATAGGTTACCTAGTGCTTACCACTCTCACTGATAAGCTAGAAGGCTTCCCTCCAACACAGAAAGGCTTACAAGTAGTCCCAGATACAGAGCACCACAAATAAAACTCACGAGTTTATTAACGCAAAATCCTTTTTGATATAGCTCGTTTTCGTTACACAATGCAACTTCATCAGACAAAAAACAGGGAGGGGTCCCTGAGTATATATACACACATAATTGATGAATAATTAAATAAATTGAAACCAATCAGGTTTTTTACAAAAGGACAAGCAGAAATGTGTAATTTAAAATACTTTAAAAATATTGTATACAAATGTATATATGTTAAAAATATTTCAAGACATAGAGAAAACATTATAAGTTAATAGTTCAATACAAAGAAATAAATATAACTTGTATAGTATATATATAAAACTAAAACAAGTTATATACTGATAGCCTTAAGCTTCAATAAAGGTTTAATAGAGATGTAATCATTTAAACCAGGTTCCTTGTTTGATTCTAAAAGAATCTGCCAGTACGTTTCCTGACATTCCAATTTTACCTGCCATGGCCCACCTCTGGGATCTTTATTAACACCTTCTAGTACAAAAAACTGATATTTAGCTGTAGGGCATACTAATGTGTGCTTATACAGAGCATTGGTATCATTCTTTTTAGATATGTCGTACATATGCTCATAAATTCTACGTTTTAATGTACGCTCTGTTTTGCCCACATAGTATGCTGGGCAATGTAAACAACAAGCTAAATAGACTACTCCATGACTATTACAGTTGAAGTACGCTGTACCCCGGATGGTTCTGTTGTGAACTGAAAGATGTATTTCTTCTTTGTGCACAATGTAAGAACATTGTGCACATGATCCACATCTATATGTACCTTTGCGTCTGTGAGATGTATGTCGATGGAAAAATCCTGTTTCCAATATATTTTTAACATTTTTCCCTTTACGGAAAACAGTTCTAATATCCTTGCCATGTATATTCTCCAGGTCAGTAATGTCCTTGAATATGTCCCATTCCTTGCAAACAATCTCCTGAATAACACTAGAGTTTGCACTAAACCCTGTAATAAAAGCTTTTTTGTAATCTATTTCGTCATTGGAACTAACAGGGACATTAACAGGTATTCCCAAACCTAAAATAGGTCTAAACCTGTCCTTTCTTCCCTCTTTGACTTCCCCCCATATGTTGTAAATAAGTTCCTTTGGATAACCCCTGTCCCTAAACATTTGGAACAGTTTCTGACATTCTGCTAAGAAATCTTCCTCGTGGGACGTCATTCGGGAAGCTCTGACCAGTTGGCCCTTGACAATACCCCTTTTCTGGTACATGGGGTGTGAACTGTGAAAATGTATGTAGCTGTTAGAAAACGTAGGTTTTCTGTAAATAGTGGATCTAAAAGAACCCTGATCAATACTGAGAAACACATCTAAATATTCTACACCACCTTCGTGTATTTGATAAGTGAAGGTAAGGAAGTCTGTAGTAGATGCCAGAAATTCCATAAAATCCTTTATGGCATCTACAGGACCTGTCCAAAAAATGCAGATGTCATCCAAAAATCTGAAATAGGCTTTCCAATAGTCCTTAAAAGGACTATTAAGGACGAACTTATTTTCCCAAACAGAAAGAATGACATCTGCATAAGTTGGGGCACAATTTGCCCCCATAGCAACACCTGACACCTGCTTATAATATTTTCCTGAGAAATGGATGAAATTGTTATGCAAAACTAATTCCATAAGCTCCAAAATCACAAAAATATCATTACTTTGGATATTAGAGCAAAGTATAAGTGCCTCTTCCAACCACAATAGCCCTGTCTCATGTGGTATAACGGAGAACAGGTCTACCGCGTCGATAGTCAGGAATTTTAGATCAGGTACAATAAGTTCAGGGGTAGCCTTTCTCAAGAATTCCCAAGAATCCTTGAGTGAGTTGTCAAACTTTGGCCACAAGCTTTTAAATTTCCAATCCAGGAACTTAGACAAAGGGGAAATCTTGGAGCCTTGTGCAGCCACAATGGGCCTGAGAGGAGGATCCAAGATACCTTTATGTACCTTGGGTACTCCGAAAATCGAAGGTACCCTGGGTTGAGTGTTGTTCAAAAAAGTGTAAACACTGTTGTCAATGGCTCCCTGGTCAAATAAATCCTTTATGGCCAAATCAATTTTTCTATAGGCCGTATTGATCTCATTAAGTGATACTGTATTGTATCTAGTCTCAGAGACAGTACAGAGCGTACATTAAAACGTAGAATTTATGAGCATATGTACGACATATCTAAAAAGAATGATACCAATGCTCTGTATAAGCACACATTAGTATGCCCTACAGCTAAATATCAGTTTTTTGTACTAGAAGGTGTTAATAAAGATCCCAGAGGTGGGCCATGGCAGGTAAAATTGGAATGTCAGGAAACGTACTGGCAGATTCTTTTAGAATCAAACAAGGAACCTGGTTTAAATGATTACATCTCTATTAAACCTTTATTGAAGCTTAAGGCTATCAGTATATAACTTGTTTTAGTTTTATATATATACTATACAAGTTATATTTATTTCTTTGTATTGAACTATTAACTTATAATGTTTTCTCTATGTCTTGAAATATTTTTAACATATATACATTTGTATACAATATTTTTAAAGTATTTTAAATTACACATTTCTGCTTGTCCTTTTGTAAAAAACCTGATTGGTTTCAATTTATTTAATTATTCATCAATTATGTGTGTATATATACTCAGGGACCCCTGCCTGTTTTTTGTCTGATGAAGTTGCATTGTGTAACGAAAACGAGCTATATCAAAAAGGATTTTGCGTTAATAAACTCGTGAGTTTTATTTGTGGTGCTTTGTGCATTTCTACCATTCCTACTATTGCCTGTGGATATTTATTGGCGTTTCCTTTATCCCTCACTGGCTTTGTTTTGTTTTGTTGTACTTTTGCCAGTGGTTCTTCCTTTTGGTTGTAGTCCCAGATACAGCAAATCTGTATCTGGACTAGATTAGTTACAGGAAAGGTGGGAAACAAGCGCAAACACAGGCTTTTAAGCGAGAAGGTTGAAAGAGATGGAAAAACTGTCCAAAAGGCCAATAAACTACAATTTCTGGGCCAGAAACCACTCCCACTGATAAGCTAGAAGGTTTCCCTCCAACACAGAAAAGCTTGGGGAGCTCAGAGGCCTACAAACAGTCCTGGATACAGCAAATCTGTATTTGATTTTAGAGAAGGGAGACAGGATGGCTATGGGATGGAAATTTGTAATGTTAGTGGAATGGCCTCCTTTAGGTATGGGGGTAATGTGTTGCATTTACCACAACAGGATTCTGTTATTGAACTATTAATAAGAATGCTGATTTGATATGCTATTGTAACTGCAGCTAGATTTATGTATTTTGGGGTAAGGTTGTTGGCTGAGGAGAGACAAGGTTTTAGTTTATGTAAAAGCTTTTTTATGAACGTTATAGAAACAGGTGGAAAGGTAAAGTGGGTGGAGTTGTCTGCATGTGTATTGGAGGGTTGCACATAGGTGAGATAGGTGAGTTTTGTGACGGAAATGTGCTAGGGGCTAAGGCAGGGGACGATGATTATGTGGAATGGGGTGTGTTAGGTAAGTTTGTGGTTAAGTTGGCTATGCATTCTATGAAGCATGTATTGAAATAGGTAGCTTTTTGAACAGGGGGATGCATATGCTCTTGGCTCTATTAAGTTTTAGGAATGAAATTAGAATTTCTGTTTTTCTAAAAGTTGGGATTGTGCCTGTATAGGGAGTTATTGTGAGCATATTTGGAAAGATTATAGCTATTCCACCTGCTTTTATGTGTTCTATTGAGCCTAATAATATTATTACTGGGGATAGTATTATAATATTATAACTGGGGATAGTATTATAATATTATAACTGGGGATAGTATTATAATATTATAACTGGGGATAGTATTTTAGTATCTTTTATTTCAGGTTGTAGCCATGTCTCTGTTGTGGTTATGATGTCTGGGTTGTGTCCAGTCATCCATGGATGAATATCTGTGATTTTCTTGAATATACTTCAAATGTTTAGAGTGATTATTTTAAACTTTTAGGGTACATTTTATGGTTTCAGGATTGACTGGGACCTGGGCTGGGGTGGACATCACCACACTGATGTATAGTGGAGAAAGAAGGTTTGTTTATTATGGACTTTTAGCAGAGATGGGTAGAAGCATTGCCTTAACATTGGGACTGACACTTGTTTAGTATTTTGGGATTACAACAGTGGAATGGAGTCACATGGGAAATAAGCCTGAAGAGTTCTTTGAGTAGCTCGTGTGAAGACTGTTGATAAGTGAGGATGAAGTAATGGTTGAGGTCTGTTTATTTATTACTACTACTGGTGGGGGTTAGGAATGCGAGGAGGAGGAGGATGGATAAGGTGGTAAGAGGAAGGAAATAACATGATTAGTGTTGTGAAAGCCTTACAGTACAGTAATGAGCAGTGGTAATAGCGTGGAGAAGAGGTAGGTTAGATATGGAAGGAGCAGAGTGAGATCTGAGAAGGAATTTACAACAGAAGTGGGCGTAGATGATATAAATAGAAAAGTTAGCGATTGGATAGAAAGGTAGGCAAAGGATAGGCTCACCCTCCAGCTGAGGATGGGGAGTAAGTGAGGTATAAGTGTAAATGTAGAGGGGTGGATGAGAATTGGGAGTATGGCTGGGGAGCCTGAGGGTAGCGAGGCCTGAACAGAGAGGGATGGCCTACGGTGGAGTAAGTACCAGGGAAACTATCTGTAAAACTGCAACACAGAAGGTAAGACAAGTCCTGATAATTTTAACGACAGTTAGTATCTTTCGGCTTTTTCCAGTTAGGGGTCACCACAGCGGAACTGCGGTCCGTTAATGATTGGCAGTAGATTTTCACGTGCTGGCTTGCCGGGCCTAACGCACAACCTTCAACGAAGGAACGCTCGTTCACACATGTCGACACACAGAAGACGCTCTAACTGAGAATCAAACGGACAACTTCTAACTGTGAGGCGACAACGCTACCGCAACGGTAAATTATTGTTAACATACACCTAAGTTAACTGCAAAAGGCAGTAGTGATTTGGCTTGATATCGTGCTATAACAGCTGAAGAAACAAGGCGAGGGGAAGACCAATCAGGTACTTCAAATGAATGCAGTTACTCCCCACACATATGGTTTATCACCAAAAACAATCCGTGAGATAGAATGTTTATGGATACAAAGACAAGCCCTGGGATTCAAAATAGCCAAGTGTGGACTGTTCTGAGTGAACAGAAAACACAAGCATAACTCACATCTTCTTCCTGTTAGTTTTAGTTTTCTTACAGATTTTCTTGCACCTTTAAATACTGAGATGGAGTCATATATTTTACCACAAAGTGTAGACTACATGTATACTTAGTATAATATTTATGAGTGACTAGAAAGCACAAAAAAGTGGTAGGGATTTTATTAAATACAGACTGTGTACACTTAGTGTACACTTATTGTAGATGTTATTGAATCTAGCCTAAGGTCATTGAAATCTATAAATACTTGATGTGAGTCACAGCATTTAATTTTATTGTTATGGGCTTTTATTGCCTTTCCAGGGATGTTTTACATGCTAGAGTAAAGTATGCTAAAGTGTGAATTTAGCTTCACCTTCAGCACTAAAAGGCCTGTGGGTGAGGGTGGGGGTGTTCCACCAACAGATTCAACACTACAGTACAGAACACACTAATTTTAAGTCTAATCGGTTTCTCTTTTGGTGCTTGAATTAACATATCCCATTTGATCCCATAGATCCAAGTTGTGTTTGACTATTGACAGGGATAAATTTCATTTCACATGGATAGGGTGCGTCCACAGTACCAGTATCCTCTGTGAAGTGTACCTGTCCCTCCACAATGGTCTGTTGATATTGCAGAAAAGGCTTAGATAGAGGTTCGGGCTGACCAGGGAAGTCTGGCTGTGAGAAAGTGGTGGTAAGACAGAGGTTAGAGATAGCCTGGTGAGTAGTAAGAGCAAAGCTAGAAGTCCTTGAGATGGTCTTTAGTTGTTCTTTGAAAGTGGACAGGTTGTTATTGAGTGTTAGTGGTTGAACTAGTAAGTTCCATAAGATCTTCCCCAACTGAGTTACTGGCTTCTGAATGACATTAAGTTTTTTTTTTTGTCCACAGGCTTCTGGTAGGTAGGTTTGGAGGACACTTTTTCGGCTGAGACATCTGTTAGGTTTATATACCAGATTGTGGGTAACAACAACTAGTTGTGAGTAGCTGAGGAGATGAGGTAGTTGTAGCCTGTTCAGATTTATGAGGAAAGCGCAGTAAAGAGCCCTATAAGGGAGTATTATTCATACTTTACTAAATATGCTTCATATATTAAACCATGTTGAGGTATTCTGAGTACACCTTTTTATGTTTTATTTTGGTAAGCAGGCTGTTTTCCTTTCTCTACTTTAATCTACAAATACCAAATATGTGTTTTATAAAGGGAACTAGGAATTCATGTTATACAGTACTTAGTAAAACTGTAAATGGCAAAATCCCATAAAAGCCACAATAAAACAAATCCAACTCCAAGAACGCCAAAGATTTTAATTCAAAGCTTTCAGATAAAAATCCTTAACTAAATTTAAAGATTTCCCTCACTATCCTTTATCACCCTTACCTGCTGCACATCTTTCCCAGCTCGGTCCCTCTGTTTAGCCAATCGGTACAGGCCCTTTTCTCACTCCTTAGTGTCCAACCTTTCATACAACTCTCCATATGCCTTATCCTTAGCCTTTGCTACCTCTCTCTTTGCCATGCATCTCATCTCCTTATACTCCTGTCTACTTTCTTCATCTTTCTGACAATCCCACTTCTTCTTCACCATCCTCTTCCTCTGTATACTCTCCTGTACTTCCTCATTCCACCACCAGGTCTCCTTGTCCTCCTTCCTCTGTCCAGATGTCACACCAAGCACCTTTCTAGCTGTCTCCCTTACCATCTCTGTTGTAGTTGCCCAGCTATTTGGTAACTCTTCACTGCCCCTCAGTGTCTATCTTAACACTTCCCTGAACTCCACTTCACAATCACCCTTTTTCAACTTCCACCATTTGACCCTTGGCATTGCTCTCACATTTGTCCTCCTCTTCTTGATCACCAATGTCATCCTACAAACCACCATTCTATGCTGCCTAACTACACTTTCCCCATCACCACTTTACAGTCTCCGGTCTCCTTCAGACTGGCCCTCCTGCATAGGATATAATCCACTTGTGTGCATTTTCCTACACTCTTGTACGTCACCCTATGCTCCTCCCTCTTCTTAAAATACATATTCACCACAGCCATGTCCATCCTTTTCGCAAAATCCACTACCATCTGACCTTCTGCATTCCTCTCTTTAACACCATACCTACCCATCACTTCCTCATCCCCTCTGTTCCTTTCACCAACATGCCCATTGAAGTCCACTCTAATCATTAGTCTCTCACTCTTGGGTACACTCACCACCACCACTTCATCCAACTCACTCCAAAATTCTTCTTTCTCATCCATTGCGCACCCAACTTGTGGAGCGTATGCACTAACAACATTCATCATTACACCATCAATTAGTATAAAATATAAATAAATAAAATATATATCTTTAAATTTAGTTAATTTAGGGAAGTTTTATTGAATTGATGTGATTACTTGCTGGCTGTGTTCACATGATCTTAATTAGGCTTTATAGAGAATTAATAGTGATGTACGAATGTATTAGCACTGAAGAAGGATTTTTATCAGAAAGCTTTGCATTAAAATCTTTGTTCTTGGAATTGGATTTGTTTTATTATTAAAACCCCATAAAAGTAGGCCTGCTTTTGGAGTTACATAGGATGAGGTTAAATAATGATCAGATGCATAACAACATAAGAACATAGGTTCATAGGTTCATAGGTTGGTACTGGGCTATCTGCCCAAAGGCATATATTAGCCCAACCACATTGTACGGTATTCACCGCCCCTTTAGTAGTTCCCTAGACCCTTGTACTAGCAGCTAGTACCCTTGGCCCCCATCTAGTAGTGCTGTTGGTGTGATCCCCTGTGTGAACTTTCTGTTACCCATCCACTCATCAAGGTTCCTCTTGAAGAGTGATATTGAGGGGCTCTGTCTTATGTAGATCGGGATCCTGTTCCATAGTAAGGGAAGTCTCTGCGAAGGGAATCTATCCCTCCAGCATGTTCTATTCATTGTTGTGTTGAGGTTTATATCCTTAGAGTGTGTAGCTCGAGTAGATTTGGTTTTGCTAAGATGGAGCATGTTCAACAATTCTGGGTTGGACATGGCTCTGTATGTTAGACAGAGATCGCCTCTGAGAAAGCGGTATGCAACAGAGAACAGTCTTAGCTTTTTCAGTCATGCTGCATAGGGAAACTGTTTAAGGCCAATAATCCTCTTGGTTATGTACCTCTGTGGTCTCTCCAGCTGCTGGAGATGTCTAGCCAGGTACATTCCAATTGTTGCATTGTACTCAATAATGGGTCTGATGAGGGAAGAGTAGAGGGGCACCATTACATCCTTAGATCTTGATGCAAACCCTTTCGTGATCAGATGGGTCACATAGAAGGATTTTCTAACCACTTTGACAACATGGTTATCAAAGGAAAGCTGACTATCTACTTGGGTCCCTAGATCCCTTATTTCTTCTTTAGATTTCAGGGGATTACCTCCTATGTTGTAGTTTGCGGGTACTCTGTTTTTTCCAAAGGGGATTACTATGCATTTTTTTGCATTTAGCTTGAGACCATGACTTTGACACCATGCATCAGTCTCATTTAGGCCCTTCTGGAGGATCTCCATGTCAGCCGGAGACTCTATTATAGCACCCAGTTTGCAGTCATCCGCAAACTTAGTCAGCCACAGCCCTTCCGTGCTTGCCTGTACTTCTGAGAAGTATATGCCAAACAGGAGGGGCCCCAGGACAGAGCCCTGAGGCACACCACTCATTACTGGTCTGGATTCGGACATAAATCCCACTACTCTTACTTTATGGGATCTGTCTGAGTGCCAGTTTGCGATCCATCTTGTGATATAAGGGTTTATGCCCAGGCTGGTGAGCTTATCAATAATACCTGAATGGGGAATGGTGTCAAATGCTTTAGCAAGGTCAAGGTAAGCTGTGTGTACCTCCTTTCCCTTATCTATAGCCTGAGTAACTGTCTCAAAGAAATCCACCAGGTTTAGGAGGCATGATCTGCCTTTGATGAAGCCAAACTGTGTGGGGTCCAGCGACTGGAGGTTCCCAATCTCTCCATTTATGAGTTCCATAATGATTTGCTCTATAGTCTTGCAGATCAGACTGGTCAGGCTTATTGGTCGGTAGTTCCCAGGGTCAGTTGTGGCCCCACCCTTGTGTAGTGGGACCACCGTTGCCATGCGCCATTCTATGGGCACATATCCTGTGGAGAGGCTGAGACTGAACAGGGTATTAAGATGCGGGGTTAATTCCTTTTGGAGGTCACGTATGACACAGCCTGGGACACCATCTGGTCCCATGGAGGCAGTGTTTTTAGCTTTAGATAGAGCCTTGTTAACCAACATATCAGTAATAATTGGACTTACACAATCCCCTGGAATGGTAATAGGCCCTGTAGGTGGTGAGGGGGTTGCACTGTACCTGTCAGCCAAGATGTTGGCAATGTCAGAAGGGTCAGTGTATTTTGTTCCATTTTGTACTAGCTCAGAACAGACCTGAGCGTTGCCATTTAGGTTTTTGACGTAGCCATAGAAGGCCTTATGGTTATCCTTGGCATCCTTGGCAACTTTCTTTTCAAAATTAGCTTTAGTTGACTTAATGAGGACCCTCAATTTCTTACTAATGCTGATCAGGGATGATTTTTCTACTTGAGATTTGGCCTTTTTTTGTATAAGTCTCCTCCTTTTATTGTAAAGTTTGCTTGTGACCGGGGTCCACCAGACTGGTTTCTTCTTGCTTGAGGAAGGAGTCTTGGTTTTATTTGGGATAGCACGGTCCACGCAATCCTGAAGATGCATATACAGTGCCTTGCTGTAGGATTCCGCATCCTGGATATCATTATCCTTCTGCAAGGGAAGAGTGAAGCTTTCCACTTCGGATGCAAGTAGTTTGAAGTTTGCTTTGGAAAGGTTTTTGACTATGGTTTCTTTGACTGGGGAGGTGGAGGGGTGAGTATGTCCAGGGTTATCAGTTTGTGGTCGGATCTGACCAAGGAAGGAGTGATAACGGGTGTGGTACAATGGGCACCCATATTTGTGATGATTAAATCCAATATGTTGTCCTCTCTAGTGGGGGAACATACTAGTTGTTCAAGGACATTTGAATTTATAAATTCTATGAATCGCTGAGCATAGGAGTTGGAACATTGGTAGTTCACCCAGTCCATACCAGGGTAGTTGAAATCACCCAAGATTATGGTGTTGAGTAGGACATGGCAACTAAAATAAATTTTAATGGAAATAGCATCTGCATATGTAGTCCTTATCAGTAAGCTAGTGAGAATCCCAGTGGAGAAAGACAAATCCTTCTAATGTAACAGTAGAAGCAAGTACCCAACTTTAATCTGGAGTGTTTATACTCAGAGGTGGAGAAATAACAGAAGTTCTGCTTAAAAGAAAAATAACTAATTATAAGACATGCTGGACCAGTTGGCATTCTATTCGCCAGTCATTGTTTTTTTTACTCAAATAGTTTTTTTAAACATATAACATAATAAATTCTTGTTTATATTGTAAATAACAATTTGTTAACTATATACAGTATTTACATTTAACCTGACACAAGTAGACTAAGATGGGAACAAGTTTAAAATATAGCCAGTAAATCATAATATAAAGTATTTGTATTAATTGGAAGAGACTAATTCTAATTGCAAAGTGTTAATAAAAGTCAAAACTTTCCTCCATGGATTATTGACTAATGGCTTAGGATAAGTTCTTAGCTCTTTGCTTTTAATCTCCATTAATACTGTCTTCTTCTGTAAACATAGAAAGTCCTCCATGGTGGGCACTGTTGAAATTCCATTTTCTAGTTACGCTTTTTCTAACTATTCCTAGTGTGGTCCATAATAAATACAGACCTTTTTTATTAATTTGAGGACTTTTGTTTACATTCAGTAATATGAAAGCCTTAGTCATAACAAATGAATCTGCATATATTGCTTGCAGAAAATTATTAATTTAATTCTAATATTTTTTAATATCAATACAGTCAAAATATGAGACCAATCTGCATTAAATGAACTTTGACATCTCCAACATAACTCATTACTAGAAGCATTGATTTTTGAAATTTTATCAGGAGTTAGAAAGGCTCTATGCAGATATTTCCAGTTAAATACTCTCCAATATTGTGAGTAAGATGCTAGCTTAACTGAGAGTAAGATATTTGTTCTATTTTCTGAAGATAAAGGCAGCGATAGATCTTTGGTTAAATATTGCCAATATGATGTTTTAGGAACTGTTTTATAAGCTATTATGACTTTATATAAGCATGAGAGCTTATTCTTTATATCAATGTTATTGTGTATAATTCCAAACATCCGACTTATGAATTATTGGAATGTTCTTAAAAGATGAATTATTTGTTATTCTACATAGATCCTTAGAATATGCTAAAACACTCTGTAGTAATAACCATTCATGAGGATTTAATCCATGAGTTGACAATAAATATTGTGCATCCAAGGCTTGTTGATTTTTTTATACAGTGCTGCCAACATATTAAATTGTTATGTTCCCAGGAAATGAAAATCTCTCTACGCACCCGATTGGAGAAGTTTTTTGTGATACTAAATGGAGTTAAATATATAAGCCAAAGCTTTATGCCCATATTCATATTAATAAACTTCCTAAAAACATCAAAGAGGTGGTTAATTAGATTTAAGTTGGTGCATTTTACTATATTATATAGTAGGGTTATACTCAAAAATACTATAATTTATTATCTATATCTATAAGGATTTTTTGAGAAGGTGTTTTTGTTCATTATTATGCTTGATTGCATCAGTTTCCAATTAGATGAGTAACTAGGATTTATCCAGTTTATCACAGTTTTAAGTATGGAAGCCTTTATGTAAGATTCTATATCTGGAAAATGTACCCCCCCCCCCCCCGCTCCCATTGTCTAATATGATGTGAAAATGCAACTCTATTTCTTTTCGGAATGTTAGTAAGATTGAAGTTATTTCTTTGAGAAAGCATTTCTGAGGTATTAGCAGAACAGCCTGGACTACATACAATATTTTGGGGAGTAACACCATTTATCAGTTGTAATCTGTCCTCAGATGTTATCAACATATTATTCCACTTATTCACCAGTGTTTTGATTATATCAATAATTTTATTATAATTAACTTTTAATATCTGTTTCAAATTTTCACACAAGACAATCCCCAGATAATTTAAAGCGGAGACTCAATTGCCAATAATGTGGTTCCCAGCCACTTGTACTTCCTTTTTTTGTTTAATAACAAGAATTTTGATTTTGATTTATTAAAGTGAAGATCAGTGATCCTTTGGAAGTTTCCTATTAACAAATCATCTTCATCTATCACTTCTTTTGAATTAGGTAAGGTAAGAAGCACATCATCAATTCCCCAGTCATTGTGGCATCACAGCATTAAGGCCCTGTTAAATAAAGTTCTCTCATTGCAATAAGAGGGGAACAAGCTCAGTGGAACATACAAGTTGGTATACTCAACCTGGATTTCAATGAGGAATTCATCAAAAAGTAGAAAAAGAGGGTGATAGATGAAACATTGAAATGTGGAGCAGTTATAAGAGTGAAAAACGTTTGGTGGGAAGCAGCATGATGACAATTGGAGGCACTCATGGGAGCAATAGATCCTTACATGACCCAGTCGCCTAACTTAACAGTAGGATTAAGTATGGCAGGAATCAGTGAGTCTATCCAGTAGGACTAGGGGCCACAGGCACCAGTCAGTCCACACACCTCAGCAGTAGGACTAGGGGCCACAGGCACCACTCAGTCCACACACCTCAGCAGTAGGACTAGGGGCCACAGGCACCACTCAGTCCACACACCTCAGCAGTAGGACTAGGGGCCACAGGCACCAGTCAGTCCACCCACTTCAACAGTAGGACTAGGCACCAGTGAGTCCACATACCTTAACAGTAGAACTAGGGGCCACAGGCACCAGTGAGTCTATCCACTTCAACAGTAGAACTAGAGGCCACATGCACCAGTGAGTACATCAACCTCAACAGCAGGACTAGGTGTCACATAGACCAACAAATCCACCCAACTCAACAGTAGGACTAGGTGCCACAGACACCAGTGAGTCTACCCACTTCAATAGTAGGACAAAGTGTGACAGGGAACAGTCAGTCTGCCCACCTCAACAGTAGGACTAGAGGTCACAGGCACCAGTCAGTCCACCCACCTCAGCAGTAGGACTACGGGCCACAGACACCACTCAGTACACACACCTCAGCAGTAGGACTAGGGGCCACAGGCACCACTCAGTCCACACACCTCAGCAGTAGGACTAGGTGCCACAGACACTAGTGAGTCTGCCTACCTCAACAGTAGGACTAGGAGCCACAGGTACCAGTCAGTCCATCAACCTCAACAGTAAGACTAGGTGCCACATGGACCAGTGAATCCATACACTTCAATAGTAGGACTAAGTGCCACAGGCACCAGTGAGTTTGCCCACCTCAACAGTAGGACTAGGAGCCACAGGTACCAGTCAGTCCATCAATCTCAACAGTAAGACTAGGTGCCACATGGACCAGTGAATCCATACACTTCAATAGTAGGACTAAGTGCCACAGGCACCAGTGAGTCTGCCCACCTCAATAGTAGGACTGGGGCCACAGGTACCAGTCATTCTGCCCATCTCAACAGCAGGATTAGGTGCTACAGGCACCAGTCAGTCCACCTACCTCAGCAGCAAGACTAGGTGCCACAGGCACCAGTGAGTCTGCCCACCTCAACAGTAGGACTATGATCCACAAGCACCAGTCAGTCTGCCCAACTCAGCAACAGGACTAGGTGCCACAGGCACCAGTCAGTCTACCTCAGTAGTAAAACTAGGTGCCACAGGCACAGTCAGTCCACCTACCTCAACAGTCAAACTAGATGCCACAGGCACCAGTCAGTCCACCTACCTCAGCAGCAGATCTAGGTGCCACAGGCACCAGTCAGTCTACCTCAGTAGTAAAACTAGGTGCCACAGGCACAGTCAGTCCACCTACCTCATCAGTCAAACTAGATGCCACAGGCACCAGTCAGTCCAGTCCAACCACCTCAACAGTAGGACTAGGGGCCACAGGCATGTTACAGCTCAGCGCCTTTAAGCTTTGGCAGGTTCTCCTTCCTCTCTCAACTCCTAAAATGCCTTCTGCCTCTCTACCTCTCCAGCTCTCATTATTTCCTACAATGCCTTCTGCCTGTCTACCTCTCTAGCTCTCATTATTTCCTACAATGCCTTCTGCCTGTCTACCTCTCCAGCTCTCATTATTTCCTACAATACCTTCTGCCTGTCTACCTCTCCAGCTCTCATTATTTCCTACAATGCCTTCTGCCTGTCTACCTCTCCAGCTCTCATTATTTCCTACAATGCCTTCTGCCTCTCTACCTCCAGCTCTCATTATTTCCTACAATGCCTTCTGCCTGTCTACCTCTCCAGCTCTCATTATTTCCTACAATGCCTTCTGCCTGTCTACCTCTCCAGCTCTCATTATTTCCTACAATGCCTTCTGCCTCTCTACCTCTCCAGCTCTCATTATTTCCTACAATGCCTTCTGCCTGTCTACCTCTCCAGCTCTCATTATTTCCTACAATGCCTTCTGCCTCTCTACCTCTCCAGCTCTCATTATTTCCCACAATACCTATTGCTTCTTTTCATCTCCATATCTGATCTGCTGCAAACAGCTTTGCATCACTAAGCACCACAGATGTAATTTTGTGAGTATAAAAGTATTTTCTCTCTTTGAATTTGTGCTCTACTTCAAGAATTTTGACATTGTTTCCATACCCATATATTTATCTGAGAGAAGATCAAATGACTTTCATCCAAGGTTTCATTTTTAAAAGACACTGCCACCACTATGCAGCTAGCCAGCAGAGTATTTGTCCATGATTCACAGTCATTGGGAGGCCAGAGTATTTTGTCTTGTCTGCTTGGTATAGTTACTATCAAGTCTGGCTCCTGCAAGGCCCGTCTGCATCACAAGTGTGACCATCTAGTCAGGTGGAGGAACTGCCCAAGAAAATGCTGGGTAGAGTATAAAACCATCTACAGGATTTATGGCCTGATAGGGAGATGGTGGTCAGCTGGCTAGGTCCCCTTCTGTCTCATTAACTCTAGGGTCTTCCCAAAGTTAGGGTTTTCAAGAGGGGACACTGGGGAATATTTCCTATCAGCATTTCTAGTCTCTGTGACAGGAGAACATCTAGGGGATTCTAGATGCTTCCTCTTGCATTGTCTCTTCTGGGAAACTCTGAAAAGAAAGATTCTGAGCAGAAGAAATAATACTCATCATCAGATACCTCTGTGAAGGCTTTCAGCTCCACTGTCCTCCTGGTGAGAAGAGGGATGAGCTAAAGTCTGAGACTAATGGGATTCTGGGCTGAGGACAGATCCTGTGCAAAGTCTCAGGATCTATCTTTTAAGATAGAATGTTGATGTCTGGGCTATCCTTGTTGACATTAACTCACCTGTGGCAAGAATTCTGGTAGCATTGAGGATATCAGTGCTTAGGACACTGGCACTTCATCCATCTCTCTGATCATCATCATAACAGAGCCTGTAAATGCCAACAAGGAGGAGAAAATAACAATGTAATAAAAACAGAAACAAGTAAACTGTCAATCCAGGGCACTACCGCAATGACAAGAAACGTTAGCACATTTCTACTCAAAATGTCAACCCATGCCTGGACAGCAGGGATAGAATGAGGATTCTAACAAAACTTGATAGGAAGAAATAGAAAGGATCTGACATGGATAGACATAGACATAGAGCAAGAAACAAGAGTTAGAAATGAATATGGAATAACTGACTGGTTCAAGACTGGGATAGGAGCGTGACAAGGTTGTGTGTGGTCATACTGCTTATTTACTTTGTACATTGAACTGATCATATAAAATGCTGGGTTAGATATATCACGTATTGAAATCAGAACTGCTGATAGAAATGTTAATAATTACAGATATGCAGATGATAAGAATCTGATGACTGAAAGTGAGGAAAAGACTGTAATGAAGGTGAAAGTAGAAAGCAACAAAAATGGCTTGACATTCAACATCAGAAAAACAATGATGATGTCATGTAACCCTATCGATGAAATGGAACAATGATGATGTCATGTAACCCTATCAATGAAATGGAACAATGATGATGTAATGTAACCCTATCAATGAAATGGAACAATGATGATGTCATGTAACCCTATCAATGAAATGGAACAATGATGATGTCATGTAACCCTATCAATGAAATGGAACAATGATGATGTCATGTAACCCTATCAATGAAATGGAACAATGATGATGTCATGTAACCCTATCAATGAAATGAAACAATGATGATGTCATGTAACCCTATCAATGAAATGGAACAATGATGATGTCATGTAACCCTATCAATGAAATGGAACAATGATGATGTCATGTAACCCTATCAATGAAATGGAACAATGATGATGTCATGTAACCCTATCAATGAAATGGAGCAATGATGATGTCATGTAACCCTATCAACGAAATGGAACAATGATGATGTCATGTAACCCTATCAATGAAATGGAACAATGATGATGTCATGTAACCCTATCAATGAAATGGAACAATGATGATGTCATGTAACCCTATCAATGAACTGGAGAAGAAGTAGAGGCAGTGAGGAATTTTATTTTCCTGAGTTCAAAGACCACTGCATCTGTTGATTACAGCCATGAGGTTACAAGACACGTGTTTCTTGGAAGGAAAGCTGTGGCAAATCTGCATAATAAGAGCCCATATATCACATTGTCCACAAAGGTCCCTATAAAATCACATTGTCCACAAATGTCCCTATAATATCAAATAAGATAAAAGATAATCCACAGACAGGAAGAACCGAACCAAAAAGCACAAAGTGCAGCTTTCTTGAACAACAAACAGGTCAATAAATCAAGCACTTTCACCAGGCAAATACCTGGCTTTCTCAAGATAACAAGTAGTGTGACTGAAAAGTTTAAATACTTAAGCATCTGATCACATGGTACTTAATTAGTTCAACAAACATCCACTTAAGAAGGCAGTTAATTAGTAACCGAACTCAGTGAGTGAAATGTATGCATATGAAAATGCAGAATAAAAGTTCAAATAGTGAAAACACTAAAAAATCATTTAAAAATCATTTAAAATCATTTAAAAATGATGTACAAATGTGTGCATAAAAAAATCACAAATATGAAAGATAAAAGACATTTACTAATTGTAACAAGAAAATCAATGCCTAGCCCTTCTCAGCTTTAGTACACTGGATATATTAATGACCTCATTGAGACCAGGGGATTTTGCAGCATTAAGTCTAAGCTGCCATAAAAGTTCTTTATATTCAAGGCGGGCTTCCCAGTCACCTCCTCTGGCATCCTGGGTCACCTGTTCAAGAACCATAAACTTAAGTTTCATGTTAGGGCAAGAAGCAAGATGTTTAAAAAAAGCATTAGTGTCCTTTTTTGTAATGTCATATTGATGTTCATAAATTCTTTTTCTAAGGGGTCTCTCAGTCTTCCCTATGTAGAAACTGCAACATTCTGTGCATAATCCTAAATAAACCACCCCTTTTGCTCCGCAGTTGTAATATTGGTCAGCGTCAAATCTAAATTTTCTAGATGGAAGATAAAAAGAACTATCATTCATGATAAAGGAACATTGCTTGCATGCCCCACATTTATAGGTACCAAGTTTAGGGGAACAATGTCTTGAATCTGATAGATGCTTTCTTTCAAATAACCCTTTTAGGTTAATATCCCTTCTAGTCACAAATTTGGGATGTTCCTGGATTATTCCTTTAAAGTCATCGTGTAGCGTCAAAAGTGGCCAGTGTTTAAGCACTGTGTGTTCCACCAGTTGGGAATCCTGTGAAAATGTGTGAATAAAACTATTATGCAAGTTAAAGTATTCCAAATTCTCATAACTGCTCAACTTGCTGAAAGCCACTACCTAACAGTGGAAAATACTTGGTTTGTCTATTATCTGTCACTTCTTGGGCCATGTTGTTAACCAAGGAGGCAGGGTAACCTCTTTCTAAAAAAAGTTTTTTTAAAAAGTCAACATCTTCAAGAAAATATTCATCAGTGCTAGACATCTTAGATGCACGAATGAATTGCCCCTTAACCAAGCCCTTCTTCTGGTGAAATGGGTGACCACTGTCAAAATGAAGGTATGAATTAGAAAAGGTGGCTTTCCTAAATACCTTGGATTTAAAGGTGTGATTACAGTAGTCCTTCTGTATTGATATATCCAGGTAGTTCAGTACGTCCTTACTAACATTATAAGTGAAAGATAGAAAGTGTGTGGTAGAATTAATATAACTCATGAACTCAAGAAAGTTGCTCAGGGTTTCTTTCCACAATAGGCAGATGTCATCAAGGTATCGCTTATAATGGACTATGTATTGTACCCAATGTGTGGAAAATATAAAATTGTTCTCCCAGTAATGCAAAACTATGTTGGCGTATAATGAGGCACATGCAGCGCCCATCGCAACCCCCTTTTTCTGTTTAAACAGTTCTCCATTGAAGAAAAGAAAATTATTATCGAGAACAATTTCCATAAACTCAACAATTAAGCTGATTGTGTTGGAACTAAGGCCGGATTCAGAGGCCAAAACTTCATTGAACCACTCTAATCCAATAGAGTGTGAGATGCTGGGGAACAATTCTATAATATCAATGGTTGTCATAAGTAAATCAGGATGAAATAACCTAATTTCTAAACCCTTGAGAAAATCCCAAGAATCCTTGCATACATGCTGTAGCGTAGAAGAGAATTTCTTTGTAATGTGGTCAATAAACTTGCTCAACGGTTCAGTGATACCTCCAGCCCCCAAGACAATAGGTCTAAATCTCATCGGGTCTAAACCTTTATGGGTTTTGGGTATTCCAAAAATTACCTGGGTCCTAGGTTTATTGATGTGTAAATAGTTATATAACCTTTCGTTAATAACTCCCTGTAATAGGTGGTCTGATAACAAAAAATTGATCTTGGAATAGGCTAAATTTAACTCGTTCCTAGAAATCAATTCATACTGCTCAGGATCCTGCAACATGTTGTGGAGGTAGGTGTCATATGCAAAATAATACATCAGGACCCCCCCCCCCCTTGTCAGGTTTCATCACCCTAATACCATCCTGAATAAGGGACTTGATTAAATGCTGTGACTTAGAGTCCAAATTATTAGATGGAGAATGTGTTCTGCTAAAACACTGCTTTCTTAAATCCATTTCCACCACCTCCTCAAAAACCTTAAGAGAGGGGTGTAGAGGGGGATTGGATGTGGGGGGGGTGGCTGAAGGATTGGACCAGACCAATTTTCAGGAGACACCACTTCTACTTAGATGTGAATCAGATGAAGCTCCGGTAACACGTGGGGAGTTTAATCAGGTACTGTTTTTGTTGACTCAGTTAAACAATTCACTGAATCTGGGTTCCAACGATCCTGCTACTATACTTCCTGGCAACCAGCAATTAGACTGTAGGAAGAAATCTACATTATCACCGAAACAAGGATTGAATGGTTTACTGCAAACTGAACTTCCTGGCGAGATCTTATTGGGCAACACCGATCTACAGAAGAAGTCCGGAAGTAAACACACCAACTATGCTACCAGTTTGGCATCTTCTAAAAAAGATTTTAGTTTTAGTGCCTGGACTGAGCGGACATTTCTTTTTAAACAAGGTACTGTCTTAACTCCAACAAATTCTCATGTTGGTGCAGAGAACGAATTTAATAATCTAAGTGACAAGCTATATGCTTATAAAAGCATGCAGTTGGAAATAGACTATCTTAAAGAATGTGTTGGTGCAACGTGTTCCGAAAGGACTACGTTGCTACAAATTTCCAAATAGTGCTCTCCCTGGCTCTGAACTGTACAACAAATTGGTTGTTTTGTTTGATAAAGTCGGCTTAGAAATGTTGAATTTTATGATCGAGGATTATGAGGCGAAAGCCGATACTTTGTTAAAGGAAGTGAATATGTTAAATAATTCCGTTGTTAAAAATAAGAACTTTTTAAGTATTAAAAGGAATTATGATAATATTTTTGATGAAGTTGATCAATACTGTGTCAAAATAGTTAATAGGAAAATAAGAAAGCTTGAACGTGATCTCATTGAATACAGGGACGGAAGGGCTTATCCGGGTCCTGGCAAGGGTAAATTTAACACCAAAGAGGTTGGTGCTAATAACTATGACACTGTAGATGCTCAGGGTACCCCAACAACCGATTTGCCTTGGAGAAGTGAAAGATTAGCTCAGAAGACCAATAATAACAGCTTTCAGGATTTTCACTATCCCCCGGGCAGACCAGGGGGCAGGGACATCACCCACCAGCAGCAAGGATGGAACAGGGGGTGCAGATAGGTAACATGCTAGGATCTGAACCTTCTGACTTACTACTTGAATCATCTGACAACAAGTGCACTATAATAAAAAAAGATAATTTTACTATATTTAATTTTACTGATTTAGTAATAACTTCGGACTATTTTGAGCTTTTTACTAAGGGTTTCAAGTTTGTTCCACTACGCCCCTTAAAGTTGACTGATGCTTTAGTGGATTTAAAGTTATTTGTCAGACATTTAAATCTAGCATTACAATTTAAGGGACAACCACACACAAAAGAAGAGCTAGCAAGGGCTAGTACCTACAATCCCCCTCTACACCCCTCTCTTAAGGTTTTTGAGGAGGTGGTGGAAATGGATTTAAGAAAGCAGTGTTTTAGCAGAACACATTCTCCATCTAATAATTTGGACTCTAAGTCACAGCATTTAATCAAGTCCCTTATTCAGGATGGTGTTAGGGTGATGAAAGCAGACAAGGGAGGGGGGTGGTCCTGATGTATAATTTTGCATATGACACCTACCTCCACAACATGTTGCAGGATCCTGAGCAGTATGAATTGATTTCTAGGAACGAGTTAAATTTAGCCTATTCCAAGATCAATTTTTTGTTCTCAGACCACCTATTACAGGGAGTTATTAACAAAAGGTTATATAACTATTTACACGTCAATAAACCTAGGACCCCGGTAATTTTTGGAAAACCCAAAACCCATAAAGGTTTAGACTCCATGAGATTTAGACCTATTGTCTCGGGGGCTGGACGTATCACTGAACCGTTGAGCAAGTTTATTGACCACATTACAAAGAAATTTTCTTCTACGCTACAGCATGTATGCAAGGATTCTTGGGATTTTCTCAAGGGTTTAGAAATTAGGTTATTTCATCCTGATTTACTTATGACAACCATTGATATTGTAGAATTGTTCCCCAGCATCCCACACTCTATTGGATTAGAGTGATTCAATGAAGTTTTGGCCTCTGAATCCGGCCTTAGTTCCAACACAATCAGCTTAATTGTTGAGTTTATGGAAATTGTTCTCGATAATAATTTTCTTTTTTTCAATGGAGAACTGTTTAAATAGAAAAAGGGGGTTGCGATGGGCACTGCATGTGCCTCATTATACCCCAACATAGTTTTGCATTACTGGGAGAACAATTTTATATTTTCCACACATTGGGTACAATACATAGTCCATTATAAGCGATACCTTGATGACATCTGCCTATTGTGGAAAGGAACCCTGAGCAACTTTCTTGAGTTCATGAGTTATATTAATTCTACCACACACTTTCTATCTTTCACTTATAATGTTAGTAAGGACGCACTGAACTACCTGGATATATCAATACAGAAGGACTACTGTAATCATACCTTTAAATCCAAGGTATTTAGGAAAGCCACCTTTTCTAATTCATACCTTCATTTTGACAGTGGTCACCCATTTCACCAGAAGAAGGGCTTGGTTAAGGGGCAATTCATTCGTGCATCTAAGATGTCTAGCACTGATGAATATTTTCTTGAAGAAGTTGAGTTTTTAAAAAAACTTTTTTAGAAAGAGGTTACCCTGCCTCCTTGGTTAACAACATGGCCCAAGAAGTGACAGATAATAGACAAACCAAGTATTTTCCACTGTTAGGTAGTGGCTTTCAGCAAGTTGAGCAGTTTGAGAATTTGGAATACTTTAACATGCATAATAGTTTTATTCACGCATTTTCACATGATTCCCAACTGGTGGAACACACAGTGCTTAAACAGTGGCCACTTTTGACGCTACACAATGACTTTAAAGGGATAATCCAGGAACGTCCCAAATTTGTGACTAGAAGGGATATTAACCTAAAAGGGTTATTTGAAAGAAAGCATCTATCAGATTCAAGGCATTGTTCCCCTAAACTTGGTACCTATAAATGTGGGGCATGCAAGCAGTGTTCCTTTATCATGAATGATAGTTCTTTTTATCTTTCATCTTGAAAATTTAGATTTGACGCTGACCAATATTACAACTGTGGAGCAAAAGGGGTGGTGTATTTAGGATTATGCACAGAATGTTGCAGTTTCTACATAGGGAAGACTGAGAGACCCCTTAGAAAAAGAATTTATGAACATCAATATGACATTACAAAAAAGAAGGACACTAATGCTTTTTTTAAACATCTTGCTTCTTGCCCTAACATGAAACTTAAGTTTATGGTTCTTGAACAGGTGACCCAGGATGCCAGAGGAGGTGACTGGGAAGCCTGCCTTGAATATAAAGAACTTTTATGGCAGCTTAGACTTAATGCTGCAAAATCCCCTGGTCTCAATGAGGTCATTAATATATCCAGTGTACTAAAGCTGAGAAGGGCTAGGCTATGATTTTCTTGTTACAATTAGTAAATGTCTTTTATCTTTCATATTTGTGATTTTTTTATGCACACATTTGTACATCATTTTTAAATGATTTTTAAATGATTTTTAAATGATTTTTTAGTGTTTTCACTATTTGAACTTTTATTCTGCATTTTCATATGCATACTTTTCACTCACTGAGTTCAGTTACTAATTAACTGCCTTCTTAAGTGGATGTTTGTTGAACTAATTAAGTACCATGTGATCAGATGCTTAAGTATTTAAACTTTTCAGTCACACTACTTGTTATCTTGAGAAAGCCAGGTATTTGCCTGGTGAAAGTGCTTGATTTATTGACCTGTTTGTTGTTCAATAAAGCTGCACTTTGTGCTTTTTGGTTCGGTTCTTCCTGTCTGTGGATTATCTTTTATCTTATTTGCCTTGGTTTCTTGGAAGTTATTTCCCTATAAAATCACATTGTCCACAAAGGTCCCTATAGTATCACATTGTCTACAAAGGTCCCTATAATATCACATTGTCCACAAAGGTCCCTATAAAATCACATTGTCTACAAAGATCCCTATAATATCACATTGTCCACAAAGATCCCTATAATATCGCATCATCCACAAAGGTCCCTATAATATCACATCATCCACAAAGGTCCCTATAATATCACATTGTCCACAAAGGTCCCTATAATAAAAGCTGTGGTTTTCCCAGAAATAACAAGTGGCTGTGAAAATTAGGCTCTGCTGTGCAACTGTGGTGCTGGAGGAAATATTTTGGAATTCCACTGACAGCAAAAAGACCAAAGCAATCAATATTTGAGAACATCAATCCATAAAAGTTCATTGGAGCTCATGAGAATAAAACTAAAACTGAAATACTTTAGCCACAAAACGAGAATACAAGACCCACTAGAGAAGGCACTGATAATGGGAAGAATAGAAGGCAAAAGAAGAAAGGGGTGGCAGTGGCTGAAACGAATAGATGGCATTACAGAAGTAATGAATATGAACTTCTAAGCTATTGATACACCATGCCTGGTGTGTTACAGTCTTTGAGGACTTACAAAATTACTGTACAAGAGCCAAAAACAATCAGTGAACCCACAGGGTTTGCAGACTCTACAGACAAGCTTTAGCAAACTGGATAGGATTCACCTCATGTGTTGACTGAAAGTTTTATATTACATTCATTTATAATGGATGGAGGAATAAATCAAAGTTATGCACTCTTACATTTTTGTTGCATTATGTTGGTAAAGTTTCATGAAATGTTCACACATCCTTGAATAACCAGTCTATCAGATCTACCAGATCTAAAATGCCTTATTTTAAAGACTGCATTAAGATTATTATTACAGAATTAAAATCTATTTTCAGAGCTAGTAAGGCAAACCATTAACTTAAATTAGCTGCTGAAAACAAGGATAATTATAAATCCTTCTTTGCTGTAGGAGGCCAAGAAATACCATCCATCAGTATTCTGAATTTATCCAAAACGTCACCTCCCACCCAGTAGACATAGCAAATATGTTAGTCAAAATATTCTGTGCAAACTTTACCCTTGAAACAACTATCTTAATTCCACAAATTCTTGAATCCCTTACACCTCCTGATACCACATCCTTAGGGTGCCCTGTAAAACCAAAATACTACTTCCATGAGGCCTGACCATTTACCACAATGCCTAATAAATAGCACCAAACATGTTCTTATGGAGCCCCTCCTTATATTGTTTAATATGAGTTTAGCTACAGGATTTATCCTTGAAGTACTACAAAGTGAAATAGTGAAGGCCCCTAACACAAGGGAATTGCTACTACTGACCCAGGAAACTATCGACACGTTAGCCTGACTAGACTGATTTACAAAACCATGCAACACTTCATATCTGACCTCATAAACTATGATATCAAAACGTTATCTGGCTAGACCCACATCAGTTTGGCTTTATTATGGGGAAATAATTCCTTCTCAGTTTAGTTAACTTCTTTGAGAAAGTCACACAGGGTGTTGACAATGGTCATTCAGTTCACACAGCTTCTTTGGATCTGACAAATGTATGTGACCCTATACCATGATGGCATTATAAACAAACTAAGTGCCTTAAAAGAAGATCCTTATGTGGTGAGATGGACAGCCAAATGGCTGAAACATAGAAAGCACATAGTTAGGGTGGCAGCACCACCTCAGAAAGTATGAAGGTTACTAGTAATATTCCCCAGAGCTTAGTACCAGGACCCCTTCTTTTCAGCATCTACTTTTCTGATTTCAAGACAGGAAATAAGAATCCTTAGTTAAGTAAGTTTGTAGATGACTGCAAAACTGAGCATTATTGTCAAATCTCATAAACAAGTGACATACAGAAAAAGGGGTTAAAAATTAAAAATAAAGTCATACATGGTACACAACTTTCTCCCTCGATTTACAGTATGATCAATACTCTACTCCCAAATGATAATGTATTCTGAGGTCTTGGAACATGGTTTGATAACTCTCTCTTATCTGATCACCATGATATAGCAGTATTGAGTACAATACCCTCTTTGGGATGTAACTTAATAGAAATATTAATCAACTGGAAAGGCCACAGAGGTTCCTAGCCAAAACAATTAATGGTGTAAAGTCCTTAAACTACAGCTCCCCTTTATAGGATCTTGTGTTTTTTTCTACGCCTCATATTCTGCACTATTAGAGATTCCCATCCTCTGTAATCTCTTTTCATATAGTTCTACTATTAGCAGAACTAGGGGACTTACATTTTCATCAACATAGAAATAAAACATGCTGGAGACACATTTATTTCCCAAGCACTAATCCACCTCTGGAACAAACTTCCTCTGAAAACAAAGGGACACCCTAACATCCTTGCAACTAAACCTGGATGACTCAGTGGGTAGCCATGAATTTAGCCTGGGATTGGCCTGCTTTGCCCTTCTTCAGAAGGAGGTACAGAATGAGTATGTGTGATGGCAATGTGAAAATGGTATTGTGGTTCATGTGCCCTATATTTTCGGAGATGCTTTGATCCTGTGAACCATTGTGCATGAGATTCAAACAAATCTATTTATATTTGCTATTTTCACATTTGTTGACTGGATTGGTCCGACTTAGCAGGAAAGCTCATTTTCAGCGGAGACCCGAGGAGAAAAGCAAATGTAACAACAAACAATTAAGTACAAAGTAGATTACAATTTAGTTGGTTATGGGCAAGAACAGTTAAAAGTTAGACAGAGAGTCTCATATATAGTAAAATAATATAGGTGAAAAAATACTATATACAAATACTAAGCAACAATGTTCTAGAGTGTAAGAATAGAATCCAAAGCAAAAAAACTTTGTCTGTGAACGTGGCAGAGGAGTAATAGTTCAGTCTATAAAAGAGATGGAGGAAGTTGGTAGGTAATTAGTAGCAGATTTAGGTAGGATCATAGCATAATCAAAAACATGAGATTAGCAAGTGAGGTTTTAGCTCTTTTTTGAAGAAATTTGAGTTGTTAATAGAACGTAATTTATTCCAAGTGTTAGCTAAGGACAAATCTCAATCAAATATTAATATCATCAGTCATCTATCACTTTCTAGTAATCTTTGAAGTAGTCAACATACTGGAAAAATCCTCCAGCTTTGAAAACACCTGTCATGCTAAGACTGCAAATTATAAATTCTTACCTGTAGAACTGAATAATTATTTTGAGAAGTTACATAAGTTATATCTATTGGTATGATTGACATTAAATCTACTATGCCACTTGTCAGACATTTCAGAGAATGAAAGAACCGATTGAACCACCTAGTGTGTGCAGATGTCACATGGGCAGTCAAAAGGAAACCTTTATGGAGATCCTGTCTTCTCTGACCAACATGCTTAGGAATGTCCTTTTATATTCCTGTATCTTTTTCCTGCCTTTACAACTTCTTGACTTGTTCCAAGCATCCATTACACCATCTCTAAAGCAGGTCTTAGTCATCATCCTTATCATGGACTACCCCATAGAAATGCAATGAACTGAGTTTGATGCAATAAATTTTCACCTGGCAAAAAATAAAAAAGGAAGTAAAGCCTTCTATACACCCATGGTCTCTCCACTCCCCTCATATAGGGGAGCTGTACTTCTTGCACCCTTATATCCCTTATAACTAACATAGCAACCTCTGAAGTTGCCAAACTTCACTGGAAAGTACTAAATATTATCATGGAACCAGTTCAGTCTTTCAGTCTCAGAAAAATTGGCTTCAATTGGACAAACCATGATGGAATGTTCCATTACCCTTGTGATATACTTTTGATCCAAATCTACAGATGTTGTGACCTATAACCATATCCTAACCAAGGCAAGCCAATGAATGGAAGTATATGCTATATATTTGCATACATACAAGGCAAATTTCAGTACTGACAGCCAGCTATATTCAGGCATACAGGGATCTAGAAATCCCTTATTGTATGCCGAGGGGCTACGAGAAATAAAGAGTTTTTGGCTTATGTGGCCTGTGTATTTGTAGTTTTGGAACTTATTTTTTTGTTTTTTGTGGTTGTGGATTTAGACGCCCCTTACCTAATATAGCTGTAAATTACTAGTGGAATTGCAACGGCTTATCCTCTTTATGGTGATGATAACAGACACCCTCTGTTCTCTCCTTTAACTAAAGCACCTTGGGCTCACCTAATGACAAGAACTCATAAGTGAGATGTAAATGAGTGATAAAGTTCCACACTTTGTCAGCGTTACTAAGCCATCTATTCTATTCTAATAAACATATATGCACTGCTTCTTCCACTCTTACTGATCAGTCAAAAATAATTATATCGTTGCTGCGTAGTCCTCATTGAGTTCAGATGTTTCTGCAGTTTTATTATTTCAGTTAAGAGCTTCATACAGGTCAGACTGATACAGTGTTTTGCTTCATTCGAGTTCAGTTCATGGTATAGTTGCATTATACAACAAAGACAGAATATCTATCTCTCCATTCCGAAGTGACTCACATACTAATCAAATCTAATGCAAAGTTTTCTACAAACAAACATAATGGTCTGCAAAACCATCTGTTTCTGTATGTCTAAGACACTGCAAACTTGGAGTTACTACATACAGTTAAGGGAATATAAAAGTGCAGCAACCACTTTGTAATAGTATGTTTGTTAAACCCACTGGTCTCTTTGTGAAGTAACCCAGGTGTAACCCTGCACAGCTTCATTTGGCCTTTTGCAGAATGATTCTATTTCCTTTTTTTTCAGAAAGCAGCTCTAATAATTTGGAATGGAGCTATCACTGGGTTAATGTGACAGAGTTAGAACAAAACAGCATCCACCCCCTCATGTGGGTAACATATTTCTCCAGTGAATCTCAACACATCTCACTGTTAATATTTGCTACATAGCTATACTGCCCTGCTTCTTGCATCACAGCAAATATGAAAACTGTAACATCTATTTCTGCACAGTGACTGCAATCGTTTTATAGTATGGCCATATCTCCATCCTAAAAACATCCAGAATGAACAAGCTATGTACATTCCTGCTTCAAAAACATCTTCTAACAATATCAAATATGTGTTCTTATGAACTATACACCTCTAAAAACACTCTGTATTAATTGTTTTCTCTTTTTTATTTTTAGCAGTATTTTATCTGTTCATTTTCAAAGTGCTATATGTTTTCATGTTACATGTAGATTACATATTAAATAAAATTTGGGGAAAAAGGCACTATGAGGATTGTCAGGTTGAGTGATAGCATCAGAAAGAAAAGATGCATTAATTAAAAGAGGAACTTTATGAGGGATGAGTACAGGGGAAACTAAGAGTTCTTTAGCTCTAGATGAGATATCTTTGGAAACTATTTTGGGCAGACAGAAAGATTTCTGAGCTGCTGTGTAGACATGATGGTCACATGATAATGTGCTGTCAACATAACTGCCCAAGGCCCTTAGGGCGGTATAAGGTTGGAGGGTGAAGACATGATAGTCACATGATAGCATCCTGCCAACATAAGTGCCCAAGGCACTGTGGGTAGTATAAAGTTGGAGGGTGGAGACATGATGGTCATGTGATAGCATGCTGTCAACATAAGTGCCCAAGGTCCTGTGAGCAGTATAAGGTTGGAGGCTAAAGACATGATGGTCACATGATAGCATGCTGCCAACAAAAGTGCCCAAGGTCCTGAGGGCAGTATAAGGTTGGAGGGTGGAGACATGATGCTCACATGATTGTATGATGTCAACATAAGTGCCCAAGTCCCTGAGAGCAGTATAACGGTGGAGGGTGGAGACATGATAGTCACATGATAGCGTGCTGTCAACATAAGTGCCCAAGGTCCTGAGGGCAATATAAGGTTGGAGGGTGGAGACATGATGGTCACATGATAGCATGCTGTCAGCATAAGCGCCCAAGGTCCTGAGGGCAATATAAGGTTGGAGGGTGGAGACATGATGGTCACATGATAGCATGCTGTCAACATAAGTGCCCAAGGCCCTGAGAGCAGTATTAGGTTGAATGGCTGTGATTTTATGTGCTAGCAGGTAGAAACACTTTGGCAACAAGAAGCACATTCCATTTCTTAGTATTTAAGGCCTTTATTAGTATTTCAGGAGTTGATACAGTGATATCCTTCCTAAAGAAACTGTAGGCTAGAAGATGAACTAGCATTTGTGTCCCTTTGCATTTATCATCAAACTTAGATAACTACAAGTTAGGAACATTAACTTAGATGTCAGAGAAACAGATCCCAATTAAAGGAGGGCACCCAATACAGAGGTCTGCATTACACCTCTAGAATTTGTTTTTATGTTCACATGGAGCTACAGCAACTTTTAGTGCGGGGGGGCGGGGTCTGTCAACCAACCTATTAGCTGTCTAATAGACAATGCAAGGACTTACATTCAGTTTAGAAAGCTTATTAGCCAAGAGAGGCAGTGAGAATGTTGTGATTGCTGGCTATGTGTCAGGGAACTTTTCAAAGAAATTTAGAAGGTTAATGACACAGGATCTGTCCTTGACAAACCCAAGCTGTTTTGGGTCAGTGGCCAGGAGGTTACTTGTATCTACATTAATGAGTTCAGATATAATGTACTTCATATACTTGAGTAAAGAACTGGTGAGACAAATGGATCTACAAGTGCCTTGATCAGTGGCAGGTTTGCCCTTGTGTAGTGGGTTCAGAGTAGCAATTCGCCAACCAATAAGTAGATAACATGTGTAGGAGATGAGATTTAAAAACAATAAAGGGGGCTCAATCAGGGTGCATTTAGTGCTAATGAAAGACAACCTTGCACATTATCAGAAGCCACAGAAGTGGTGCTTTTAGCTTTGGATGCAGTCAATAGAAATTGATCGATGGCAATTTTTGGATAAACTGGGTACCCTGACAATAAAGCTAAATGATATCTGTTAGGATACTGGCTATTTCCTTGCTTTCCAAGTGGGTAGCATTACATGAGGCAAGTTTACAGCATAGCTAGGTGTTTCTTCTAAGCTTTCTGAAATAGATGAAGGTTTTACAGTTCTATTTCAGCATTACACTCTAATTACATATTTAAATTTTTTGCTAGCTTTGTTTCTCAGCTTTTTGAGGTGGGAAGATGGATATTTATTGTATTATTTGATCACTTTTTTTTGTTAAACAATTTAGCAATATAAGAATTCCACTATAAAGTGTTCTTTTTAAAATTCCCCCAGTATCCGGATCAGATAAGGACAGATATCTCAATATTAGTATTTACTTTTACTATGAAACTTTATAACACAAATACTTGTTGCACAAATACTCAGTCACACAAGGGCAAAATATATGCATGACAGTGAAGGAAATGCAAATACAATTATAACACAAATACTTGTTACACAAATACTCAGTCACACAACGGTAAAATATATGCATGACGGTGAAGGAAATGCAAATACAATTATAACACAAATACTTGTTACACAAATACTCAGTCACACAACGGTAAAATATATGCATGACGGTGAAGGAAATGCAAATACAATTATAACACAAATACTTGTTACACAAATACTCAGTCACACAACGGTAAAATATATGCATGACAGTGAAGGAAATGCAAATACAATTATAACACAAATACTTGTTACACAAATACTCAGTCACACAACGGTAAAATATATGCATGACGGTGAAGGAAATGCAAATACAATTATGAGAGAAGAGTTTTTGGCAGATCAAGCCCCCCTGCACTCACCATGTGGGGGCCAAGACTCCACACCCATAAACTTATATATACCAGCTTCATGGTCACACAATTTTGGAGAAAGAAAAAAGATTCCCCACAACAATGAACAATAAGCTTAAACAAGTTCCTTTTTGCCTCTTTTAAGACCAAGTGTTTTATTTCAGACATTTCAAGCAGCAAACATACATAGGAAAGAACAAATATTTAGGTGAAAGTAAAAATCAATCATGTAGTCATAAGTTTTGCGGAGTTACTTTGAAATTTATGTACTTCAGGTATGAATTGCAACAAGTTTGCTTCTGAAGTCTCTAAACTAGTGGTATATGCAGTGGATATGCAGTGAGATATGTAGCGGTGTATGCAGTGGTATATGCAGTGGATATGTAGTGGTATATGCAGTGGCATATGCAGTGGTATATGCAGTGGATATGCAGTGGTATATGCAGTGGATATGTAGTGGTATATGCAGTGGTATATGCAGTGGATATGTAGTGGTATATGCAGTGGTATATGCAGTGAGATATGCAGTGGTATATACAGTGGATATGCAGTGGTATATGCAGTGGTATATGCAGTGGATATGCAGTGGTATATACAGTGGATGCCATTGATTTTAAAGGAGAAGATAAAGGATTTGTGGTCATATTTACTTACTGAGGGGGGGAAACACTATGGGTTGCAAGAAGGAGCCGTGTTAGTGAGGACAATAATAATTAGGATAGTGGGGCTGTAGTGTGAATATTCTGAAATGGTTCAAAAAAGTTGGTATTAAAGTCTAGGAAGCTCTAGGCATGTTTGTTATTGGTGAAATAAGTTTGCCAATTGAAGACTGGGTAGTTAAAGTCACCTTAGAAAATAGTGTTGTGATGGCTGGTGATTTCCTCTAAAGCATTTAGGTAATTATTGAGGGGAACAGGAGGTCTATATGTAGACCTGTAGCTAGAAGTGATAGTGATGTGGTAGCGAGATTTATTCTGTGTAACTTGGAAGTTTAGAAGTTCTATGTAGGTACCATGAGGGATTTACCATGAAATAATGGGGCTATTGATAAATACTGGTACCCTCTTGTATGCAGTGCTAGCAGTGGGGGGGGGCAATAAATGCATCATAGGGAAATCACTGACTTTTGCAATTGATGTAACTCTTCAAGCACCCTTCAAGCACCCCACATCCTTCAAGCAGTCAGCTATTAGAATGCCACTCTCTATCAAAAATTCACTAACAGAAGATGCACTCTTCTTCACCCCCCCCCCTCAACCAACCCCCTCCCCCACAGATATGAGTAGACATTGCAGCTTCACTCACTTCCTTTCAGGCTGACTCCTCCAGTTCCTCGGTAGATCCACTTCAGGGTTCCATCCCTCTGCTCCACCAAGCCAGTTGTAAAACGTTATTGCACCAGCGGTGCTTGAGAATGTTCAACAGATGGATGTCTTTTAACATTTGTATCTATATACATTCATACATGTCAGACTTCTCAACTAGAGAAGGTAACGTACAGTGCACCTATGGGGCTGTCATTCAAACCTGAGAAATATTTGTGATGGCTTGAGTTTAGTGATATGCACTCCATGAAGTGACATCCCTTAGGGCCAGCCAAGACTGCCAGCTACACTTGAACTCTGTAGTCTGTTGGTCTACAATGTCTGTTCAAAGTTTGCTTGAAGCATTGTGTTCTAGTCTTCCAGACAAAATGCCTAACAAACATTCGGAGACCTTCAAATGTACTGCAGTTACAGTCTCACTGCCTAACCAGGAATGAATACTCGTAGTGTTGTGCAAGCTGCCCAGGATTAATATCTTACAAAAGGAGAGGTAACTGATAAACCCTTAACCCATAAAAAGGAGAGGTACCTGATAAACCCTTAGCCCATATCTTCATTCTTTCCATAGCTACGGGGATTGAATCTCATTAGTTCAAAGCTGCAGTAATAATTTCTCTGCCAAAAATTGTCTCCCACCAACCTAAAGGATTACAGACCCATTTTCATCCTTTATCTCTAAACAAACATATTTGAAATAAAAAATATATACCCAATTTGATGAATACATTAACAAGTATGGCTACTCAATGACCTATAGCACAGACTTCAGACAGGACATATTACCCATATGGAAATTGTGGTAACCATTTGAAATGTCGGCACCCACAACATTGAGTCCCAAAACACAGAGAGTGAATGGCTAAAGGAGTGGACCTACATATACCAAGTCTGAGATGCCATTTCTCGGAATATTCCTGTTTTTCCATGGTATGGTGATCTCAGAGTTAATATATCTATAAGTGGGGGCTTACACCCTCACATGAGAGGGTGATGGGGCTTGCCCTCTCTGCAAAAAGAAGTTTTAAGGAAAAGAGAGATTACTGAGATCCAGGTTTTTGGTCTTTTTTTTTTTGGCTTTTCAGTACCTGGCATTTCAATTGTCGACATTTCAATAGAGAGCCAATTTATTATGCTTCTGATAAAATCTATTCTAATACAGAGAAAAGACAGCCCATAAGCAGAATTTTCATTCACCTAAAGAGGGCCTTTTATAGTGTCGGATCAATGAACTGTTTTACATAACTCGGGTGTCGGCCCAGTCGTTAATATATAAATCAGTGCTGGCATCTCTGAACTTGAGGCCTTTATTAAACGAGTCACTTAGGGTTCACTGTTGGGTCGTTGCTCTTTTCCTGCTCTTTATTCCCACCCGGTGCTTTTGTCTGGTACGCAGAAGGTGTTCTGCTTCCTACATCTAGCCATTCCTCCTTCTCTACCCCTTTGCCATGGAAAAGCAGCTACAACAGACTTCACAACTGCTTGTAGGTAATTTACAAAACGCAGGCTAACATTAAATATAGCAAAAACTGCCAATATGCGTTTGGGCACTTATCAGAAGCTCAAATCAATAACCTTTCAAATATAACAGATCCTGACAATTACAAAACAAGTCGAATTAAGTCATACCAGTATCTGGGCCTGTTATTGGACCCAACTTTAACTTTTACTCTACACACACAATATTTAATTGATAATGTCTCCATTCAGGTTAAACTAGGTTATAACATAGTTAACCACTTTACAGAGAAATATAGAAAAGCATTAGCAATCAGCATCCTTAACCCCAGTGTACAATATGCCCTACCAATTAATGCACTGAATTCTAATACTAACACAGAGTCCTAGAGCCATATTTATGTCATCTGGTACATTGAGCATTACCCAGACTAGAACCTCCTCGATCCAAAATCGAGAAAAAGAAAAGTCTTCGGTATTTTACCACAGAAACTACACCAGTTCAGCAATTACCCATATTGTGCAGATTTTGTACCAGTGATGCTGTATTCATTTAAGAAGCTGTGGGCAATATCATAGCCTCTTAAATTAATGCATTTAGTGCCTTAGTGTGTTAGTAACTGTACCAGCATAATCTCATACTTAGTTACTAACACACTAAATGGCTAAATGCATCCAATTAAGAAGCCACAGTGCCATTTGTGGATTTTTAAATGAATAGCGGTACTGTACTTGTGCTCCTTCATCAATGGCCGAACACATCCCCTGACAACTTGACCCAGAGCAGCCACCTATCTTCCATCAACAAAATATGAAAGGTCATTTACGTCTCTTCAAGGTATGAACAGTATTGTACTAACTTCAGAAAGGCAAACAGGCTCCTTGTCATTGTTACACACTCGCTCCTTCTTTTATCATTCCCCCTCAAGCAGCTATACAGTTATACAGTTCCTAGACACTGTCTCTTTCTAGCAAGTTCTTCATCAAATCCTCCCCCTTCTACCAAAGGGATGGTGATGATGATACACTCATATTACATGGACCACAAGTTCTCAGGCTATTGATGAAAACAGCTTCTTTAAATTAGTGGTGCCTACAAAATGAGAACATCTTCCTCAAGAAATTGGGAAGGAACGTGATTATTCAAGCTTCGGAAAAATAATTGTAAGACATCTCAAACAAACATACTGCTAGACAACGTCTGAGCAAATATTCCTAGAGCACTTGTAGCAGCCCTATATGAGCTCCCTTGCTTTGGTCAGCAGGGAGTTTGGTCGACATCAGTTTAATCGTCCACATTTGGTCGACTATACAGATAGCCGACAGGTGTGTGAAATCAACAATCCCCAAGGAGGGGAATATTCCCTTTCCCTAGGGATTGTGTGTTCCCTGAGTTAGTATATATAATCAGTGGGGATGGGGGGGATTTTTTTTTATAGGCTCCCTTTATAGGATCAATGGATTCCTTATAGATACTGCAAGAAGAAATCTAGCCCCCTCCTTCTTACTGCCAACTGTATTTATGCTGCTCTTATCCTAACAAACTTAAGCAACAGTCAAATAAACTTGCCTCCTGCTACAATACATTTGCTACGAATCTCCCTCACAGGACCTGGCTTGAATTAAACTACCTAACATATTCACAACTAACTAAAACACACAAACTCATTCATCATCCAGAAAAATGCCTTGTTTACCAGGAAAGTCTGACTGGGTAATACAAAACGTATTTCTATCCTAGTGTACAGCAAGGGACCTCTGCTCTAGTAACAAATTCTTATTACTTACAAATACTTACAAATAAGTCAAATCATGTTGCAGAACACTAGCTCTACTCTCAGTATGTTGCTAAACTCTGGAATAGTATCCCCACACAAATAAACTTCTCTGACAAACCCCATAGTTTTAAACCACTGCTTAAACAACACCTTTATCAATCATGGTCCTGCACATGCTCATCACAGGGTTAAGACATTGTGTTCACTGTACGATACTCCCTAAATACGCTCCTTAAACAGAATACACTCACCTCTCACTTAAATGACAAAGCAATTTTTATACATAACTGCTGTCTGTACAATCCACTAAGTTGCACCTGGGCTTTCTCTTTAGTAACTTTCACCTCTATAAAATCTTAGAATGTATAAAAGTAAGTACTGTTTGTGTATAAATGTAAATAGAAATGCAACTTCTCTGTGTTTGACTGGAACTTAGTGTAATGCAATGTAAGCAAATGGAGCTTTTCTGCCCGGGCCTCTGCTGGAAATGGGTTATTACCCAGCTGGACTTTCCCGGTAAACAAAGACAAATAAAAATAATAATTTTTTAAGCAGCATTTGCATGCACCGAGCAGCAACCTCAGTGTATGCACACTAGAAAGCTGACATTTCCTTTTTTTGATGAAGAGCAGTTTACCTAAACATATACATATATATATATATATATATATATATATATATATATATATATATATATATATATATATATACAGATATATATATGTGTGTGTGTGTGTGTGTGTGTGTGTGTGTGTGTACTTATACAGATACACACACACACACACACACACACACACATATATGTACGCATATAGGAAAAAAAAAAATATATATATATATATATATATATATATATATATATATATATATATATATATATACACACACACACATATATATATATATATATATATATATATATATATATATATATATATATATATATATATATATATATATATATATATATATGGGTTCCTATCACATCATTGAACTGTGTAATCACCGACACTCACCTCTTCGACACCAATCCATCGACGTCCATATCATCGACAATTCTGGTAAGCGATCTTCCCCCTCACAGGACCCATGGTAGCGCTTCTTCCTGTGTTACACCGATCAGGGTTTACGTGATTCCGCATAATTTACCTTGAAAGCGCTACCATGGGTCCTGTGAGGGGGAAGATCGCTTACCGGAATTGTCGATGATATGGACGTCGATGGATTGGTGTCGAAGAGGTGAGTGTCGGTGATTACACAGTTCGATGATGTGATAGGAACCCATATATATATATATATATATATATATATATATATATATATATAGGAGTACCTAAAATAATAAATGAAACTCTCAAATGCCAACATTTGTTTTGTCAACACAGTTGGGTCAAGAAGACAGATGGTTGACAGGTATGTGAGAACAATAATCCCTAGGGTTAAGAAATATGCCCCTTCCCAAGGTACTGTGCAGTCATAGAGTTAATATATGTAATTAACTGAGGGTGTGGGAGATGTAAGAGGGCTTATCCCCTGGAAACAATAATAAATTACATGTGCATGCTCTGAGGTTATGCTCAGAGCACACACAGTACAGTCTCAATATTCTGATTTTTGATATTAACATGTCAACATTTGTAGCATCAACATTTGGGAGTTACATTTACTCTGAGGTTTACTATCAAAATTTCGGACCGTACTCCATCGACTGTACTATCGTCGAACACGGAAGTTCAAAAACGGTAATATCGATGTCAAAAAAACAATCTAGGAATGGATTTTAACATGGGTCGAGGTAGGTGTTCAGTATTATTCCGAACTACAAACATTCCCCCTACCTCGACCCTTGTTAAAACCCATTCCTAGATTGTTTTTTTGACATCGATATTACCGTTTTTGAACTTCCGTGTTCGACAATAGTACAGTCGACGGAGTACGGTTCGAAATTTTGATAGTAAACCATATATATATATATATATATAGAGAGAGAGAGAGAGAGAGTTCCCCTTCAGAAGCCTGAATGTTCATAAGCTCGAAATTCATAAGCCTGAGACCAAAAGCCTGAAAACTCAATAGCCTGAAAACACAAAATACACATACTGACTTTAATGTGGCTTCGCTATTCTTAGCCCTGTGGTGTAAGGTTACAAGTTGGGTTCAGGTAAGTGTGCGATTGTTTTTATGTTAGGGTTAGGAGCGTTTTAAGAGAGTTAGGGTTAGGGCGCAGGTTAGCCGTGTGTGCGATAGTGACAGACTTTAGGGTTAGGGGCGGTTTAAGTGAGTTAGGGTTAGGGCGCGGGTTATGTGAGTGTGCGATAGTGACGGACCTTAGGGTTAGGTTTTGGGTTAAGGTAAGTGAGTAGATAGTAGTGTCTTTGTACTGGCATATTAGCATTATTTTTATTTTCAGGCTTTTGAGTTTCAGGCTTTTGAGTTTTCAGGCTTTTGGTTTTAGGCTTATGAATTTCGAGCTTATGATCATTCAGGCTTCTGATGGGGAACCATATATATATATATATATATATATATATATATATATATATATATATATATGTGTGTGTGTGTGTGTGTGTGTGTGTGTGTGTGTGTGTATGTATATATACTAACAGCTCTAAGTATAAATCCTGCACACTTCTAAGCAACACATTAATAAATATAACATCTGTAAAAGTTAGAGTAGGCTTTATGATATAGCAATTCTTGTAAATAATGCTCTTTAAAGATTTAAAAATTTCGAAATGTTCACAGCAATGCTTTGCAGACTGTAATAATTAATACAACATAACTCATTTTATTATCACTATTGAATAACTATTAATACTGTATATTACAACTGCATCTGCTCTACATATTGTAACATATCAAAAGACATGGCTTTCTCAATGATGCACTAAGCACTCTAATATCTCTTTTTCTCTCAACACTCAATCAGTGTTAATATGTTTCTGTTTTATATGCTGTTGTGTACCCTAACTGACTTGGTACCCAGGTCAAGGCTAAAAAGGGTCCTTACACCAGCCGACCTACCTAGTAAGCAAATTTTAATAAACAAGTAAAAACTACTTTTCAGTTTGTCCGTGTAGTTAGCAGTCATGTATGCTGCACACTCTTTTCTACACGAGTGTTATTTTTTTATTCTCCTTGAAGGTCTTTGATTTTGTCGAGTGAATGCTGTTGCTATGCCAACTGCAATCAGTCGCTGTTGTTTCTTGTTCGACTGGTTTCTGCATCAGTGCACAGCAGCTTCCAGCAGCATTTTTTCCTCCCGAGGCAGCAGTGTTCTCATACTTAATGCTGTTTTTCCAAGCAGCTTGCCAGAATCAGGGTGCATTTTGGGCTTATCATTGCATGGTGCTGCAGAACCTAAGCAAAAGAAGCTTCAGAGCAGGAAATCTCTTTTCCCAGAGCTTGTTTCTGGTACTATTAGTTAAATCCTTGTTTAATAGTCACATCTGTTTGCTAGGATCGGTTATCAAGTAGATCCACTACTTTTTCTCATTTTTATCAATGCATTTGCAAGTTCCATTTCTGCACACCACAAAGCAACTGGATTGCAAATGGCATGCCGTACTTGCAAGGAAACCGAGCCCCAGCTGTTGCCAATCTGTTGTCTTGTTAAGCTTGCCTTCCCAACCACAACATTTAAATGCATTTAGTAGTCCAGGCCTGTGACTAACATCCGCTGGCCACAACATGTAAATGCATGTGGTAGTCCAGGCCTGTGACTAACATCTGCTGACCACAACAAGTAACTGGTTTTGGAAGTCCAGGCATATGACTAACATCTGCTGACCACATGTAAATGCATGTGGTAGTCCAGGCCTGTGTCTAACATCCACTGACCACAACATGTAAGTGCATTTGGTAGTCCAGGCCTGTGACTAACATCCTCTGACCTCAACATGTAAATGCATTTGGTAGTCCAGGCCTGTGACTAATATCCGCGGATCAGATGTCACAGTTTTTATTTACTCAGAGCAGCTCCAGCATGTCCAGGCCTGTGACTAACATCCGTGGATCAGGTGTCGCAGTTTTTATTTACTCAGAGCAGCTCCAGTATTATTTCCAGGCCTGTGACTAACATCCGTGGATCAGGTGCCACAGTTTTTATTTACTCAGAGCAGCTCCAGCATGTCCAGGCCTGTGACTAACATCCGCGAATCAGGTGTAACAGTTTTTATTTACTCAGAGCAGCTCCAGCATGTCCAGACCTGTGATTAACATCTGCGGATCAGGTGTCACAGTTTTTATTTACTCAGAGCAGCTCCAGCATGTCCAGGCCTGTGACTAACATCCGCGGATCAGGTGTCACAGTTTTTATTTACTCAGAGCAGCTCCAGCATGTCCAGGCCTGTGACTAACATCCACGGATCAGGTGTCAAAGTTTTTATTTACTCAGAGCAGCTCCAGCATGTACAGGCCTGTGACTAACATCCGCGGATCAGGTGTCACACTTTTTATTTAATCAGAGCAGCTCCAGCATGTACAGGCCTATGACTAACATCCGGGAATCAGGTATCACAGTTTTTATTTACTCAGAGCAGCTCCAGCATGTACAGGCCTGTGACTAACATCCGCGGATCAGGTGTCACAGTTTTTATTTACTCAGAGCAGCTCCAGCATGTCCAGGCCTGTGACTAACATCCGCGGATCAGGTGTCACAGTTTTTATTTACTCAGAGCAGCTCCAGCATGTCCAGGCCTGTGACTAACATCTGCATATCAGGTGTCACAGTTTTTATTTACTCAGAGCAGCTCCAGCATGTCCAGGCCTGTGACTAACATCCGCGGATCAGGTGTCACAGTTTTTATTTACTCAGAGCAGCTCAAACATGTCCAGGCCTGTGACTAACATCTGCGGATAAGGTGTCACAGTTTTTATTTACTCAGAGCAGCTCCAGCATGTCCAGGCCTGTGACTAACATCCACGGATCAGGTGTCACAGTTTTTATTTACTCAGAGCAGCTCTAGCATGTCCAGGCCTGTGACTAACATCCGTGGATCAGGTGTCACAGTTTTTATTTACTCAGAGCAGCTCCAGCATATCCAGGCCTGTGACTAACATCCGCGGATCAGGTGTCACAGTTTTTATTTACTCAGAGCAGCTCCAGCATGTCCAGGCCTGTGACTAACATCCATTGATCAGGTGTCACAGTTTTTATTTACTCAGAGCAGCTCCAGCATGTCCAGGCCTGTAACAAACATCTGCAGATCACATGTCACAGTTTTTATTTACTCAGAGCAGCTCCAGCATGTCCAGGCCTGTGACTAACATCCGCGGATCAGGTGTCACAGTTTTTATTTACTCAGAGCAGCTCCAGCATGTCCAGGCCTGTGACTAACATCCGCGGATCAGGTGTCACAGTTTTTATTTACTCAGAGCAGCTCCAGCATGTCCAGGCCTGTGACTAACATTCGCAGATCAGGTGTCACAGTTTTTATTTACTCAGAGCAGCTCCAGCCTGTCCAGGCCTGTGACTAACATCCGCGGATCAGGTGTCACAGTTTTTATTTACTCAGAGCAGTTCCAGCATGTCCAGGCCTGTGACTAACATCCACAGATCAGGTGTTACAGTTTTTATTTACTCAGAGCAGCTCCAGCATGTCCAGGCCTGTGACTAACATCCGAGGATCAGGTGTCACAGTTTTTATTTACTCAGAGCAGCTCCAGCATGTCTAGGCCTGTGACTAACATCTTCAGATCAGGTGTCACAGTTTTTATTTACTCAGAGCAGCCCCAGCATGTCCAGCCCTGTGACTAACATCTGTGGATCAGGTTTCACAGTTTTTATTTACTCAGAGCAGCTCCAGCATGTCCAGGCCTGTGACTAACATCCGCGGATCAGGTGTTACAGTTTTTATTTACTCAGAGCAGCTCCAGCATGTCCAGGCCTCTGACTAACATCCGCGGATCAGGTGTCACAGTTTTTATTTACACAGAGCAGCTCCAGCATGTCCAGGCCTGTGACTAACATCCGCAGATCAGGAGTCACAGTTTTTATTTACTCAGAGCAGCTCCAGCATGTCCAGGCCTGTGACTAACATCTGCAGATCAGGTGTCACAGTTTTTATTTACTCAGAGCAGCTCCAGCATGTCCAGGCCTGTGACTAACATCTGCAGATCAGGTGTCACAGTTTCTATTTACTCAGAGCAGCTCCAGCATGTCCAGGCCTGTGACTAACATCTTCAGATCAGGTGTCACAGTTTTTATTTACTCAGAGCAGCTCCAGCATGTCCAGGCCTGTGACTAACATCCGCGGATCAGGTGTCACAGTTTTTATTTACTCAGAGCAGCTGCAGCATGTCCAGGCCTGTGACTAACATCCACGGATCAGGTGTCACAGTTTTTATTTACTCAGAACAGCTCTAGCTTGTCCAGGCCTGTGACTAACATCCTCGAATCAGGTGTCATAGTTGTTATTTACTCAGAGCAGCTCCAGCATATCCAGGCCTGTGACTAACATCTGCGGATCAGGTGTCACAGTTTTTATTTACTCAGAGCAGCTCCAGCATGTTCAGGCCTGTGACTAACATCCATTGATCAGGTGTCACAGTTTTTATTTACTCAGAGCAGCTCCAGCATGTCCAGGCCTGTAAAAAACATCTGCAGATCACGTGTCACAGTTTTTATTTACTCAGAGCAGCTCCAGCATGTCCAGGCCTGTGACTAACATCCGCGGATCAGGTGTCACAGTTTTTATTTACTCAGAGCAGCTCCAGCATGTCCAGGCCTGTGACTAACATCCGCGGATCAGGTGTCACAGTTTTTATTTACTCAGAGCAGCTCCAGCATGTCCAGGCCTGTGACTAACATTCGCAGATCAGGTGTCACAGTTTTTATTTACTCAGAGCAGCTCCAGCCTGTCCAGGCCTGTGACTAACATCCGTGGATCAGGTGCCACAGTTTTTATTTACTCAGAGCAGTTACAGCATGTCCAGGCCTGTGACTAACATCCACAGATTAGGTGTCACAGTTTTTATTTACTCAGAGCAGCTCCAGCATGTCCAGGCCTGTGACTAACATCCGAGAATCAGGTGTCACAGTTTTTATTTACTCAGAGCAGCTCCAGCATGTCTAGGCCTGTGACTAACATCTTCAGATCAGGTGTCACAGTTTTTATTTACTCAGAGCAGCTCCAGCATGTCCAGGCCTGTGACTAACATCCACGGATCAGGTGTTACAGTTTTTATTTACTCAGAGCAGCTCCAGCATGTCCAGGCCTCTGACTAACATCCGCGGATCAGGTGTCACAGTTTTTATTTACACAGAGCAGCTCCAGCATGTCCAGGCCTGTGACTAACATCTGCAGATCAGGTGTCACAGTTTTTATTTACTCAGAGCAGCTCCAGCATGTCCAGGCCTGTGACTAACATCTGCAGATCAGGTGTCACAGTTTTTATTTACTCAGAGCAGCTCCAGCATGTCCAGGCCTGTGACTAACATCTTCAGATCAGGTGTCACAGTTTTTATTTACTCAGAGCAGCTCCAGCATGTCCAGGCCTGTGACTAACATCCGCGGATCAGGTGTCACAGTTTTTATTTACTCAAAGCAGCTGCAGCATGTCCAGGCCTGTGACTAACATCTTCGGATCAGGTGTCACAGTTTTTATTTACTCAGAGCAGCTCTAGCTAGTCCAGGCCTGTGACTAACATCCTCGGATCAGGTGTCATAGTTGTTATTTACTCAGAGCAGCTCCAGCATGTCCAGGCCTGTGACAAACATCCGCAGATCAGGTTTCACAGTTTTTATTTACTCAGAGCAGCTCCAGCATGTCCAGGCCTGTGACTAACATCCGCGGATCAGGTGTTACAGTTTTTATTTACTCATTCACAGGCCTGGACATGCTAGAGCTGCTCTGAGTAAATAAAAACTGTGAAACCTGATCTGTGGATGTTTGTCACAGGCCTGGACATGCTGAGTAAAAACTGTGACACCTGATCCAGCGGATTTAGTCAGGCCTGGACATGCTGGAGCTGCTCTGAGTAAATAAAAACTGTGACACCTGATCCGCGGATGTTAGTCACAGGCCTGGACATGCTGGAGCTGCTCTGAGTAAATAAAAACTGTGACACCTGATCCGCGGATGTTAGTCACAGGCCTGGACATGCTAGAGCTGCTCTAACATCCGTGGATCACGTGTCACAGTTTTTATTTACTCAGAGCAGCTCCAGCATGTCCAGGCCTGTGACTAACCTCCACAGATCAGGTGTCACAGTTTTTATTTACTCAGTGCAGCTCCAGTATGTCCAGGCCTGTGACTAACATCCATGGATCAGGTGTCACAGTTTTTATTTACTCAGAGCAGCTCCAGCATGTCCAGGCCTGTGACTAATGTCCGTGGATCAGGTGTCACAGTTTTTATTTACTCAGAGCAGCTCCAGCATGTCCAGGCCTGTGACTAACATCTGCAGATCCGGTGTTACAGTTTTTATTTACTCAGAGCAGCTCCAGCATGTCCAGGTATGTGACTAACATCTTCAGATCAGGTGTCACAGTTTTTATTTACTCAGAGCAGCTCCAGCATGTCCAGCCGTGTGACTAACATCCGCGGATCAGGTGTCACAGTTTTTATTTACTCAGAGCAGCTCCAGCATGTCCAGGCCTGTGACTAACATCCGCAGATCAGGTGTCACAGTTTTTATTTACTCAGAGCAGCTCCAGCATGTCCAGGCCTGTGTCTAACATCCGCGGATCAGGTGTCACAGTTTTTATTTACTCAGAGCAGCTCCGGTATGTCCAGGCCTGTGACTAACATCCGCGGATCAGGTGTCACAGTTTTTATTTACTCAGAGCAGCTCCAGCATGTCCAGGCCTGTGACTAACATCTGCAGATCAGGTGTCACAATTTTTATTTACTCAGAGCAGCTCCAGCATATCCAGGCCTGTGACTAACATCCGCGGATCAGGTGTCACAGTTTTTATTTACTCAGAGCAGCTCCAGCATGTCCAGGCCTGTGACTGACATCTGCGGATCAGGTGTCACAATTTTTATTTACTCAGAGCAGCTCCAGTATGTCCAGGCCTGTGACTGACATCCGCGGATCAGGTGTCACAGTTTTTATTTACTCAGAGCAGCTCCAGCATGTCCAGGCCTGTGATTAACATCCGCAGATCAGGTGTCACAGTTTTTATTTACTCAGAGCAGCTCCAGCATGTCCAGGTCTGTGACTACCATCCGTGGATCAGGTGTCACAGTTTTTATTTACTCAGAGCAGCTCCAGCATGTCCAGGCCTGTGACTAACATCCGCGGATCAGGTGTCACAGTTTTTATTTACTCAAAGCAGCTCCAGCATGTCCAGGCCTGTGACTAACATCCGCGGATCAGGTGTCATAGTTTTTATTTACTCAGAGCAGCTCCAGCATGTCCAGGCCTGTAACTAACATCCGCGGATCAGGTGTCACAGTTTTTATTTACTCAGAGCAGCTCCAGCATGTCCAGGTCTGTGACTAACATCCGTGGATCAGGTGTCACAGTTTTTATTTACTCAGAGCAGCTCCAGCATGTCCAGGCCTGTGACTAACATCCGCGGATCAGGTGTCATAGTTTTTATTTACTCAGAGCAGCTCCAGCATGTCCATGTCTGTGACTAACATCCGCGGATCAGGTGTCACAGTTTTTATTTACTCAGAGCAGCTCCAGCATGTCCAGGCCTGTGACTAACATCCGCGGATCAGGTGTCACAGTTTTTATTTACTCAAAGCAGCTCCAGCATGTCCAGACCTGTGACTAACATCCGCGGATCAGGTGTCATAGTTTTTATTTACTCAGAGCAGCTCCAGCATGTCCAGGCCTGTGACTAACATCCGCGGATCAGGTGTCACAGTTTTTATTTACTCAGAGCAGCTCCAGCATGTCCAGGTCTGTGACTAACATCCGCGGATCAGGTTTCACAGTTTTCATTTACTCAGAGCAGCTCCAGCATGTCCAGGCCTGTGATTAACATCCGCGGATCACGTGTCACAGTTTTTATTTACACAGAGCACCTCCAGCATGTCCAGGCCTGTGACTAACATCCGCAGATCAGGTGTCACCATTTTTATTTACTCAGAGCAGCTCCAGCATGTCCAGGCCTGTGGCTAACATCCACGGATCAGGTGTCACAGTTTTTATTTACTCAGAGCAGCTCCAGCATGTCCAGGCCTGTGACTAACATCCATGGATCAGGTGTCACAGTTTTTATTTACTCAGCGCAGCTCCAGCATGATGGCAGGTGGCAAGCAGCTCATTTTTCACAGCCTTTGCCGTAAGAACATCTTTCTCAGGGTACTTGTAATGTTTTACAGTGACATTCCCTTGATTGAAATATTCACAATCACATATAACATCCAATATTGGCCTTCTAATGTGGGCAGTGTCTCTTTTTGTTGTTTTGTTCACATGGACACTTCTTCATGAAGCTCAGCTGGCTCACCACTTATAGAATTTCACCCCTCATTTTAGTGTTCCTTTGCTCACTAGTGCACTTAACAGAAAATTCTTACTTTCAAAGTCTTGCTTTTGACAAGAGTTAATATTTTTTTTCTAATTTATGCATGAAAAGTTGCTGTTTGGTTGCACTCCTATAATACTTTGTATATGTGCTGAAGGACTCTAAATATTTGCAATAGTATATACTACTTTTAACACCTTATGTGTTTTAAAACATAACTTTAGTTTGACAACATAAACAGCAGCCCACTCCACTGTTTCCTTTCTAATAAAGTGTAACCTCTCTATGGACCCGTGCTTTTCTTTGGCTTTCTAATGTTATTACCACCTTATTCTTCTCCTCATGTCATGCTATGTTCTCTGATATGCTCCCCTTCAAGTCTTCAAGTTCTACTGCTTTCTCCTTCCTGTTTTTTATTTATAACCATTTATTGCTCCTTCCATAATACTTTATCTTAGCCTCTTATTCAGTTCTCCCTCTTAAACATTCTCTCCTCCCTCAGTTCTGCATGTTTTCCCTTCCCCTGCATCTCTTTAGCTCTCTTTTTCATGACTTACCTTTATTTCCCTACTTACATCCTCTGTCCCCTTGTTTGTCTTTCATATTTTGCTAATTTTCTCAGTTTCCTTAATTATTAAGTCATTTTCATCTTTCCCACTCCTATAATCGTGTTCCATTATGACTTACCTTTTCCTGCTATCCTCTTCCTAACTTATGATGTTTCTCATATTACAGCATATCCTGTCCTCCTAACCTTTTCTTCACGTATGATGCTTCTCACAGTACACCATACTCTGCCTTTTTCTAACTTATGACACTTCTCATAATGCAGCATATCCAGTCCTCTTAACCTTTTCCTAACTAATTACACTTCTTACATTATAGCATATCCTATTTAGCCAACTTTTGTCTAACTTATGATACTTCCCACACTGCAGCATGCCCTGTCCTCCTAACCTTTTTATGGTGCTTCTCAGGTTACTCCATATCCTGTCCTACTATACTTTTCTTAATTTATGGTGCTTCTTACATTACAGCATATCTTATCCTCATAACCTTTTCTTATCTTATGAAGCTTCTCACATTACATCATATCTTGCCCTCCTAACCTTTTCTTCACGTATGATGCTTCTCACAGTACACCATACTCTGCCTTTTTCTAACTTATGACACTTCTCATAATGCAGCATATCCAGTCCTCTTAACCTTTTCCTAACTAATGACACTTCTTACATTATAGCATATCCTATTTAGCCAACTTTTGTCTAACTTATGATACTTCCCACACTGCAGCATGCCCTGTCCTCCTAACCTTTTTATGGTGCTTCTCAGGTTACTCCATATCCTGTCCTACTAAACTTTTCTTAATTTATGGTGCTTCTTACATTACAGCATATCTTATCCTCATAACCTTTTCTTATCTTATGAAGCTTCTCACATTACATCATATCTTGCCCTCCTAACCTTTTCCTAACTTAAGATGCTTCTCATTTTATGGCATATCTTATCCTCCTAACCTTTTCTAAACTTATGATGCTTCTCACATTATGGCTTACCTTTTCCTGCTAACATTTTCCTAACCTATAATGCTTCTCACATTACATCATATCCTATCCTATCCTCCTAATATTTTTCCTGACTTTCAATGCCTCTCACATTATAGCATCCTGTCCTACTAATGTTTTCCTAACTTATGATGCTTCTCACATTATGGCTTACCTTTTCTTGTTAACCATCATATCTTGCCCTCCTAACCTTTTCCTAAGTTAAGATGCTTCTCACATTACATCATATCTTGCCCTTGTACCCTTTTCCTAAGTTAAGGTGCTTCTCACATTACATCATATCTCACCCTCCTAACCTTTTCCTAAGTTAAGATGCTTCTCACATTACATCATATCTCGCCCTCCTAACCTTTTCCTAAGTTGATGCTTCTCACATTACATCATATCTCGCCCTCCTAACCTTTTCCTAAGTTAAGATGCTTCTCACATTACATCATATCTCGCCCTCCTAACCTTTTCCTAAGTTAAGATGCTTCTCACATTACATCATATCTCGCCCTCCTAACCTTTTCCTAAGCTAAGATGCTTCTCACATTACATCATATCTCGCCCTCCTAACCTTTTCCTAAGTTAATATGCTTCTCACATTACATCATATCTCGTCCTCCTAACCTTTTCCTAAGTTAAGATGCTTCTCACATTACATCATATCTCGCCCTCCTAACCTTTTCCTAAGTTAAGATGCTTCTCACATTACATCATATCTTGCCCTCCTAACCTTTTCCTAAGTTAAGATGCTTCTCACATTACATCATATCTTGCCCTCCTAACCTTTTCCTAAGTTAAGATTCTTCTCACATTACATCATATCTCGCCCCCCTAACCTTTTCCTAAGTTAAGATGCTTCTCACATTACATCATATCTTGCCCTCCTAACCTTTTCCTAAGTTAAGATTCTTCTCACATTACATCATATCTCGCCCCCCTAACCTTTTCCTAAGTTAAGATGCTTCTCACATTACATCATATCTCGCCCTCCTAACCTTTTCCTAAGTTAAGATGCTTCTCACATTATACTATATCATGTCCTCCTTCTTATCATTTCCACTTTCCTACTGGAACCTTCTTCCCACTATATTTCTATCAGCATCTAAAACTCTGAATCTATATGTTTAGTGTCCTTTGCATTGCCTTGTGTTTTTTTATTTGGTTTCTGCAATTGTAATTTAAATTTATTGTTTATGTAATTTTAATTTTTTCTGCAGTCAACAGGAACTTAAAACCACAGTTTACAGAAGGCTTTTATAATTTTCAGTGTTTTCATGATCAAGTAAATTTCCCCAAACATTTGTGAAGAACTTAATAACGGTTATTTCCCATCTCTTTACAAAACAAATATCAAGTGTTCAAAGAAGAACAGACCAAAGTCCTGAACTTATAGATGTCCCCTAAGATCAGAGTGAAAAAGGTAACACAAAAGACTGATGTCACTAAACCGATGCATTTCTTTATGCTGAGACATGCTAAAAATAATAAAAAAATCAAACACCAAAGTAAGCCAAGAGCAAAAATCAAACTGTTAATTCCTGACCTCAGAAGAATTGAAGCTTTACTCCAGGGTCTGTAATGGCTTTTGCACTAGTGTAAGTACATCACATCATACTACCTTTTGCACTAGTGTAAGTACATCACATCATACTACCTTTTGCACTAGTGTAAGTACATCACATCATACTACCTTTTGCACTAGTGTAAGTACATCACATCATACTACCTTTTGCACTAGTGTAAGTACATCACATCATACTACCTTTTGCACTAGTGTAAGTACATCACATCATACTACCTTTTGCACTAGTGTAAGAAAGTCACCTTGTAATACCTTTTGCACTAGTGTGAGTATTTCACCTCGTAATACCTTTTGCACTAGCATAAGTACTTCGCTTTGTAAGACCTTTTGCACCAGTGTTAATTACTTCACCTCGTAATATGTTTTGCACTAGTATGAGCAGTTCACCTTATAATACCTTTTACATTAGTGTAAGTACTTCACCCCATAATACCATTTGCACTAGTGTGAGTAATTCAGCTGGCAATACCATTTGCACTAGTGTAAGTACTTCATCTTGCAATACCTTTTGCACTAGTGTAAGGGCTTCAACTTGTAATACCTTTTGAACTAGTGTAAGTACATCACTTCACAATACCTTTTGGACTAGTGTAAGTATATCACCACATAATACCTTTTGCACTAGTGTAAGTTCTTCACCTCATTGTACAGGAGAGACAGTTTATGTAGTGCTTTCATGCTGAGGGCTGGATATTAGCTGACCTACTGAAAAGGAATGCCTGTTCCCTTTAAACTCCTTCAGTTAGGTTTTGTTGTTACCAAGTCTTACACATCAGAGGTAGTATAACAATTTACTTTTGTTTCTCATATGTCAGCACAATAGAAGTTTGAATACAAAGTTTGAACTTTTTTTGAATTTTATGAAAATTCTAATATGTTTTGTTAATTTGAATGTTTTATTGTTTGGTGTATACTTGCAGGTTCTAGACAATAGGTATAACTTGTATTTTACTGCATTGAATCACAGAGCATTTAACTCAAAGGCAGAAACATGCAGCTACATATTTCTTTGTCACTTAAAGCTGAAATAAATAGGTTCCAGCAGATGAAGGTCACTAGGAATCACTAGAAATGTTCAAGGGTATTTTGGGGTCACTGTAAGTAGAAGGTTTCAGTCTTCTTCTCTTTCGGCTGTTCCCGTTAGGGGTCACCACAGTGGATCATCTGTTTCCATTTCTTCCTGTCCTCTGCATATTGCTCTGTTATACCAACCACCTGCATGTCCTCTCTCACCACCTCCATAAACCTTATCTTAGGCCTTCCTCTTTTCTGTTACTTGGCAGCTTCATCCTTAGCATCTTTTTCCCAATATACTCTGCATCCCTCCTCAGCACATGTCCAAACCAACACAATCTCGCCTCTCTGACTTTGTCTCCAAACCGTCCAACCTGAGCTGACCCTCTAATATACTGATTCCTAATCCTGTTCATCCTTGTCATACCCAGTGCAAATCTTAACATCTTTAACTCTGCCACTTCCAGCTCTGACTCCTGCCTTTTTGTCAATGACACCGACTCCAACCCATACAACATAGCTGGTCTCCCTACCCTCTTGTAGACCTTCCCTTTCACTCTTACTGGTACCAGTGTGTCACAAATCACTCCTGGCACTCTTCTCCACCCATTCCACCCTGCCTGCACTCTCTTCTTCACCTCTCTTCCACACTCACCATTATTCTGAACTGTTGATCCCAAGTACTTAAACTCATCCACCTTCGCCAACTCTACTCCCTGCATCCTCACCATTCCTCTATCCTCCCTCAAATTTAAATACACACATATTCTGTTTTAGTCCTGCTGACCTTCATTCCTCTCCTCTCTAGAGCATATCTCCACCTCTCCAGGGTTTCCTCAACTTGGTCCCTACTCTCACTACATATCACAATGTCATCTGCAAACATCATAGTCCATGGGGCCTCCTGTCTGATCTCGTCTGTCAACCTGTCCATCACCATTACAAATAAGAAAGGGCTCAGAGCTGATCCTTAATGTAATCCTACCTCCACCTTAAACGCATCTGTCACTCCCACTGCAGACTTCACCACTGTCGCACTACCCTCGTACATATCCTGTACCACTCTTACATACTTCTCTGCCACTGCTGACTTCCTCATACAATACCACAACTCCTCTCTAGGCACCCTGTCATATGCTTTCTCTAAGTCCACAAAGACACAATGCAACTCCTTCTGACCTTCTCTGTATTTCTCCATCAACACTCTCAGAGCAAACATTGCATCTGTAGTGCTCTTTCATGGCATGAAACCATACTGCTGATCACTAATTATCACCTCCCTTCTTAACCTAGCTTCCACTACTCTTTCCCAAAACTTCAAGCCGTGACTGATCAATTTTCTCCCTCTGTAGTTACTGCAGCTCTGCACATCACCCTTATTCTTAAAGATAGGTACCAAAATACTTTTTATCCATTCCTCAGGCATCCTTTGACTTTCCAAGATTTCATTAAACAATCTGGTTAAGAACTCCACTGCCATTTCTCCTAAGCACCTCCATGCTTCCACTGGTGTGTCATCTGGACCAACAACCTTTTTATTCTTCCTCCTATTCATAGCTGTCCATACTTCCTCCTTGCTAATCTGTTTCACTTCCTGATTCACTATCCCCACATCATCCAACCTTCTCTCTCTATCTCATTCTCTTCATTCATCAATCCCTCAAAGTACACTTTCCATCTGCTCAAAATACTCTCCTCGCTTGTAAGTATGTTTCCCTCACTATCCTTTACCACACTTACCTGCTGCACATCTTTCCCAGCTTGGTCCCTCTGTCTAGCCAATTGGTACAGGTCCTTTTCTCTCTCTTTAATGTCCAACCTTTCATACAACACTCCATATGCCTTATCCTTAGCCTTCACCACCTATCTCTTTGCCATGCATCTCATCTCCTTATACTCCTGTCTACTTTCTTCATCTCTCTGACAATCCCACTTCTTCTTCGCCAGCCTCTTTCTCTGTATACTCTCCTGTACTTCCTCATTCCACCACCAGGTCTCCTTGTCCTCCTTCCTCTGTCCAGATGTCACGCCAGGCACCTTTCTCAGTGCTTCACCAAAAATAAGGTTTGCAATCTTTCTCAATCCATAACTTGGATGGAGAAAAAAATAAAGATTATTAAAGGAAATGAGAGGTGTTGTGTGATTAGTTAATGCACACAACTCATGGAATGCTGATGATTTGGGGTTCCTTTATGGCTCCAGTGTGGATTCCCCACAGATGTTTTTGGAATTCTTTAGATCTTTAAATTCAATGAGAGAAGGAAACATACCAGTAATAATATTAAGTGATTTGAGTTTACTTTGGATCCCATCCCCAGAAGAAGGATTAGTCAAGGAACCAGAAAGACATAACAGAGCACAGTTCTGGGAGCATTGTCTAGTTAAGTGACTTGCTCAGAGTGAAACAGTTGGCAAACCCAGGCTGCGGGATTCAAACCACAAAGAGCAGGGTGAAGCTCATTAACCATCTGTAACCATTACCCTGCAGTGACCCACTCATAATGACTAGGGGAAGCTGCAAACTGCTAGCAATATCATCCCTCCATGTACCAATCTCATGGAATTGTATGTGTCAAGGTGGAGTCGGTGCTGTTCACTGACAGAGGGGGCAAAACTCTATCGATCTTTCAGGGGGGTTAGAATGTCTAAAGCAAGGTGGCACAGATGTAACTGCAGCCCTCTGTTAAACTTGATGCTCTGGCAAACTTTCTCTAAAGGCATCTGCACATAGTTATATTGTAGACAATCAGAACATTAAAGTGCATTGTGTATGTCTATGGCAGTAAAAGCATTATACAATATTCATGTCTGATACATTAACCAAAGTAAATCAGTCATAGCCCCCAATTTCTAATGCCATAAAATGGCCAGTGCAGTTGTGGTACAGTAGTGTGTGCCACTCAATTACAAGTAATAAAAATAATTGAAGTGATATTGCATGTCCTCTAAGATTGAAAAAAAAGGATGCAAACAATATAATGCATATGACTGTAGTAAAGCTGTCAGGAAAACAGTTACCACTGTATATTATTTTCAGACAGATAGGCTAATCACTGCATGAGTTGTTAGCAAATGAATACAGTGCATTTTATGTGTTAAGTCTGTGATCACACACTTTTAATTTTCAGCTGAGTGGCAGTGCTGTGTGTGTGGCTTTATCAGTCTAGTGAGTTTGGTGTTTGCTTTTGTGATCATTTAAAACATATTTGACATTTTGTTTTAATGGTACAAAATTTTCTAGGTAACAATTTTTTTTCTTTCCACTCAAAGTTTGCAGTAGCTTAAAGCATTACTTGTTTTACAGGTGACTTTACTGTTTGGCTTCTTGAAGTCATACAGTACTGCAAAGAAAGTTCTTGGTATATCATTAAGTTTGCCAGTTTAAGTGCTCAAACCAAAATGTGTGTAATCCATTTAATTCCTAGGTTAAAGATAAGGCTATGTGAAAAAAAAATCTAAAAATCTGAGTGACTAGATTTTAGCATGAATGACTTTAAGTCCTAGTGTATATTAATCCAACATGTTTTGATGTTCTTTCCAAGGCATAAGTGCTAGAAATAAGATGTACTTATTCCGAAGAGTCACTGAATGTGTTAGCTGTAAGAAAAATGACAGATGAAGTGTCGACTGCCACTGGTAATTCCTTATAATTATACGTTCCATTAAAAGTTACAACAGTTGTCTTGTAATTTAAACAAAGGTAAAGCAAACTCAATCCTATTTTATCGGTTCATGTCATCTCAGAACACAAAAGCAATTACTGAAAATTCTTAGGGATTTGTACAAAAGTTTGTAATTGTTCTATACACTTTGCAATATTAACCTAGAAAGTTACACTTTCTACAACTGGTTAAACTTTTTTTTTTTTTTTTTTTTTTTTTTTTAGAACGGCAGAGCCATTACTGTTCTTGCAGATGTAGATTTTTTCTAAACAGCCCTGACAAAAATTAGTAATATAAATAACACTTCATATCTCCCCTGAAAAGACATCACTAGCCTAGTGGGACAAACAAGGTCAACAAAGAATAATTAAAATAAATAAATAAATGAGTCTGTGAAGTCCTTTTACTGGTAATTGTTTACTAAACTGTATCAAGCATAAGGACTTAATATCACTATAAAAGAGTCTCGCTCAGGGTTTCCTACCCTACATTCTTTTATTATGTATTAATCCCTCTATGGCGCATGTGCCCTGGCCCAGCAATCAATGAGCCTCAATCTTCACCACTAACAACAGAGAGGGAGTCTCATATATGAAGGAAAGGATATCAAATACACACAGTAAAGTGAAATTTCCATTAAGAGCACACAGAGATCACAGTCAGTCCAGGGCTGGTCGCTCCCTTGCTCTCCAGGTCCCCAATAAGACTCCCCACTGGCACAGCTATAAGGTCCAGATCTCAGCCTAGTGGGCAAGCTACAATCTTCAGCACCCCTCTCTGTCCAACCAGTGTTTCATGTCCCTGCCCAAGTAGCTGACACACACACACTTTGAGATAAGTTTATACAACCACACAGACACTCCTGGGGAAGGCTGGCACAAGTTCACCAGCTGTGCCCCCTTTCCCAGACTATATGGTAGTACCCTGCCACCACCCACTAATAATTATCAGCTCAAAGGCCCTTAAAAGTGTGTTCAATTATTACAGTGCAATATTATTATCCAATTTGTAGTATAACTAAACAGTCAAGGCTTATTAGAGTGACTTGGTACAGTAATCACTATAAATATGCAATATACTCTAGAACTTAAATTATCTCTGCACAAAACAGCCACAGTTGAAAGGTTTTAAAATATTTAATAATAAATAATAAAAACACAAGACAATATGTTTTACTACACAGTGCTAGTCAAGGGTTTAAAGATCACAGAGAAATACTTAAAATAATTCAGTAGTACAGTTCTGACATCACAGAAAAAACACTTAGTCTAATATTTCTAGTTTCTAGCTATTTTTAAAAGAAAACACAAGTCTAAGATAACTTACATAAGAAAACAGGCAGAGTTCTGATGAGTTGGATGGTCAAGACAAAAATGCTTAATAATCTGTGTTTCTCTCTGTTTAAATTGAAATTGCAGTTCTGATTCACATTACATCTTTCTTCACACTTTCCTGGGGTTCCCAGGCTACACATTACATCATTATTCACACTTCCCTGTTTCCAGGCTAACAGAAACTGCATTTACATTCTTAACATCTCCCTTTTGTTATCTTGCAGCTGGCCAGGAAACAGAGCAATAAACATAAATGTGCATGTTTAAATCTAGCAATTTAACTCTTGGTTAAAACAATAGAAATAATTTCTTCATATAGACCCTTCGGCACCACTGTCTACATCAAAGGGTCACCACATGCTTCACTTTGGTCAGTAGAGAGCACTGTTGTTTCATTTTTTTTTTGTTCCACATCTGACAGCAGTTTTTTTCCATTTAAGACAGCAAGCCTGTGTCTTACATTGATATTTACAAATGATAAAATTATCTGAAAAATTCTATCTCTCTAGGCTGGCAGCCTTCATCTAACTTTACTTACTGTTCACACCCTCTATGTTTAAGGCTGGCAGTAGTTTAAATTAAATGGTACTCTGCACTTTTGATCAAAAGTATGTCAAACATCAGTTATTGATGAATTAAAATTGTAAGAAATTGTCACAGAAGCTAGTGCTAACAGATTTTCGAGCAGCATATAACAACTGGTTTCAGTTAGGGACAGGTATATTCTGTACACAGAACAACACAATAAGTTCTTAAGCCTATACACACTCTGTCATTAACTCATATCATTTCATCTGTATTGTCAGCATTTTCTGAATGCACTTCAAGGACTTCAGTTTTTGGATATTGTAAGAACAAAAAGATCTGCCACATTCACTTATTGTTTCTACTAGAAAAACAGCACAATAAATGTTTTATAACACCATAGCTCTTTCTAACCTACTTGCCTGATATTGCTCCTACAGTTTAACACAGAGTCGAAGAAAATGCCCAAATCCTTGACCATCCCTGATGGTTTATATATCTGATTATCCAGCACATATGGATATACTAGGTTCCTTACCCCAAAATGCACTACAGTACATTTGCTAATGTTAAATTTCATATCTTTAGAAAATACCCAGCTAGTCAAGGAGTCCAAACAATTCTGCACAAAAGGATGAACTGTAACATTAGTGCCTGCACAACCAATGTTCATATCACCGACAAACTTACAAAACCAAACTTTATCAAGGACAGGAAGTCCTTCATTAAAAGTCCAAAAAGTAATGGTTCCAGAACTGATCCTTGAGGAATACCTCTAATAGAAGCTTTTGAATCAGAGTATATATCTTTAATCCTTACTCTACACTTCCTATAGTTAACCAATTCATGACCCATCTGGTAAAATACTTGTTTATATCGAAATTTTACAAAATATCCAAAAAAAAAAAAAACTTCAAGCAATATCAAATCAAATACCTTAGCCAGATCCAGGTATACCACATTAACAGATATTCCTTCAGTAAGAAAATTGACAACCAGTTCATAATAACTTGACAGATTTCTTATGCATGATCTCCCAGTAATGAATCCATGCTGATGAATATCGTCACTAATGTCACTCATATCTTTGAATGACAAACAGAATGTGTGTTCAAAACATTTCCCCAAAATACATATAAAACTTATAGGCCTGTCGTCATTAACAGACAAACTAGCTTTGCATTTCTGGACAGGCATCACTATGGCCTCCATCCACATATCAGGGATGTAACCAGCTCCCAAAGATTTCTGAAATAAGACATTTATATATGGGACAAGACTTGATGCAATACCCTTCAAAAAATAACCATTTAAGCCATCCTATCCAGCTGAAGAATCAGGCTTGATATTCAATAACATTTTTCTAATATCCCCTTTCTTAAAGAGTGAGCAATTCCATACAGAATTTTGCCTAAACAAAAAGTTATATTCATGTGATTTGACTTACACGAATATCCATTAGCAAACATATTTACAAGAAAATTAGGATCGGTAATATGGTTTATGCCATCAAAAATACTTAGCCCATAAAGATCATCTCACACATAAGTATTTGAACTATACTTTTTTATTATCTTTCTTTTTTTTTTTAATTGCTAAATTGGTCTCATAAAAAGACCTGGTGCTGTAAATTTTACTGTAATTAACCTCTTACAATTTATGAACCCGCGGTGGTGGTGCTGCGGTAGCGTTGTCGCCTCACAGTAAGACGCTGTCCGGTTCGAATCTCAGCTAGAGCGTCTTCTGCGCGGAGACATGCGTGAATGGGCGTACCTTCTTTGAAGGTTGTGCGTCAGGCTTGGCAAGCCGGTACGTAAAAATCAACTGCCGATCATGAGTGGACCGGAGTTCCGCTGTGGCGACCCCTAACCGGGAAAAGCTGAAAGACATAAACAAACCTCTTACAATTTAAATAACATGACTTACTCTGTGGTGTAGAGTGACCCCCCCCCTAAAATGTTTCTGTATTATTTTTCTGTTTGTAATCCTTGTTAAATGGTCATTCCACCAATGGACCTTGCCGTGTTTTTTTTTATTAGATACAGTTCTTACAGGAACAGAACAGTCAGTCAGATTAGTAATATATTTAGAAAAACAGTATCCACCTGTCCCAAATTGGTTGGCCACAAAATAATGTTTCCCATTCCCAGAAACATATGCATTTATTGCACCAAAATCAGTTTTACAAAAGTTTTTAATTTTTATGGAACATATTAAAGTAGCAAAAGAGTAGAAAGTCCAAGCTCAAAGTAATGCATAGATGATCAGAGCTACCTAATCGAGAGTCAGTGTAACAAGAATCATTAGTTAGTTTACTGCTTAACCACATCTAGAATGTTGCCTTTCCTGGTAACCTCTCTATTAGAGAATAACTTCTTATCCCCCTATCTAGTAACAGTTATTAACATCTTTACAAGTAGAACTAGAAATTGACCAGTCAATATTAGCTTCATTAAGGTCCCCAGCAACTATATCAAAGTCAGTAGAAAAACAAGTTTGCAATATTCTTATAAAGTGAAGCACCATCTACTTTAATAATATTAGGAGGATGATAAAAAAGAGCTATGCTCTGTTGTGACCCTTATTTCTTACTTCTTAGTTTTACCGATAAACATGTCAGTATTGAAATCAGCCAAGGAGATGGAGGATATGAATCTAGTTGATTGAGACATACATTAGAATCGCACCACCCCTCTTATACTGTCTGCAAGCATGATGTCCGTGCATTGCAAACTGATGTGTTTAGTTTGCTTTTTGGAATATTCTCATAAATGCTTGTCATTCTATACCTTGGTTTGCTTTTGTTGCCTTAGATGGAATTGGAACTGGGTATCAGTGACAAACTGCACAAACTTGAGGCACTCCTGCAACTAGAACATGGTCATGTATATGTGATTACAGAGAATTAGTTTAAAAGTGAAGAAATTGTTCCCTTCATACCTGGGTTTTGCACCTACCACACTTTCAGGTATCATAGAAACCATGGTGGTGTATCCATATTTGTCAGGACCACATCTAAACCGATACCCAAAGACCCATAAACTAAGCTAGAACTTCAATCTACCATTGACAAGATAAATTTCCAATTTATATCATGGTACATAAGCCCATCCTTGTCCCCAGATGATCATATTAGATTCTTGGACAGGGGCGGCTCATGCTATTGGTCTGCAGGACTGCAGCCTCCCAGCTGTAAAACATGAAAATAAAACAAAAATAAAATAAGAATGAAAAAATAAAAATCAACTGTGAGTCCTAGAACATTGCGTATGCGTACTCGCGGCATTTCCCAATATTCAGACTGCTGGTGAACCAGTCTGGAGCATGCTCACAGAATCCAGACGGTCTCCACCAGCAGTCCAGATTATGAAGGCAACATGCAAGTCCAAATTTTCCCAGCAGTCTATGCAGTTAGAACTGCATAGAGTGGAAGGGAATCGGACTGCAACATCCGCAGGCAGGCTGAAGCTCTTGAGCTCTCGTGGGAAGGATAGGACGACGAGGCTGGTGCTCTTGCAGGATAGGTCGAGCAGGTGTGTGAAACTCCTACTAGGATGGATGTCCAACTTGGGGCTGGATCTGGCAACTTGTTTGGCTTAGGTAGGGTGTTTGTGTGGATCTGGTGACTTGTTTGGCTCAGGTAGGGTATTTTTGTGGATCTGTTGACTTGTTTAGCTCAGGTAGGGTGTTTGTGTGGATCTGGCGACTTGTTTGGCTCAGGTAGTGTGCGTGTGTGTAATGTCCCAGTTGCTACATGTTGGTGGGTAGAGAATAAGGCTTGAACCCTGTACCTTGGGCCAAAGTGGCAAGAGCCTGAACTCCCTACCCACCACCATTTGTAAAAAATTTGAAGATTTTTGCCTCATATTTGTTCTGTTCTGTTCCTCATAAAATCTGTGGTTTCTGTATTTTGTTTCTTAACACAGCCAGTAGTGCAGTGGAGCAGTGGTAGCTTTGTTGCCTGACAGCTACCAGTTGTCTGGTTTGATTCCTGGCTGGGGTGCCTTGTGTGTGGAGTCTGCATGTTCTCTCTGTGTTTGTGTGGGTTTGCTCTGGTGTCCTCAATGGACATTTGGCCCTATTTTTGGGACTGTATTCCCCCATTATTGGCTTTGTCCAGGCTTTTTTGCCAAGGTTGAGAGCTATGGTAATAACTGAACTCATTGAATATGTTTGGAGGCTGTATTCCCCCATTATTGGCTTTGTTCATGTGTTTTGTGCTAAGATGTTGACAGCTATGGTGAGAACTGAATTCACTAAATGGTAGTCATTTAAGTTTCAGTCTTCCTTTCTTTCATAAAACAGAGGATGTGGCATAGTGGTATGTTGCTCTGACTGTTTTGCATAGGGTCCTGGGTTCAATACTTGGCAGTGAAATGTATGGTGGAAACACAGCATTTTATTCTAACAACTTTCCAACATTATACAAGCAATGTTTAAAATGTGTCCCTGTTTTTTGGTCTTTTGCCCCCCCCCCCCAAATTTTGGCTTTTTCCAGATTTCTTCTGCTGCAAAGTTCAGAGATACAGCTGAGTGTCAAGTAGATTTTACAAGAAACTGAGAGCTGCAGGGGAACAAAAGTTTAGTGCTGCTTATGCCAAGTCTGCTTGCATTGTTAATAGCACACTAGGTAGTGTACTTGCTTTTGATGCCGAAGGCTGTGTGGGTTCTAATCCCACAGTAGGTAGATACATTGCTGATACTGTACTGTATCGGAAAGGTGGTGGATACTGCAGTCCTTTTTGGTGAAGATACATAGTAACTCTGAACCTGTTATCAGTTTGCCATCCATTCCCTATTGCAATATGACTAGCTTATCATTTTTTTAATGCAACTGAGGCAATTTATTCATCAAGGGCAACAGGTACTTTATTTGTAGATGAAACAATGAAATATAAAGTTGTTTGCTAGCAGCAACCTCTTCATTAGTTACAGATTTCTTTAATGTGGAAATATTTAGATGACTTTTATTTCTTCAGAGATTGTGCATATTTACTGATACTGGTGGACTGTAGAAGTTTGAGTAGACTTTTATGATAGAAATGTTCTGAATTGGGCAGTTTTGCCATTATTGGTGCATGCATTTTGTTTCATTGTTTACTAGAAAAATGTTCTGAATTGGGAAATGTTGTCATTATTGGTGCACGCATTTTGTTTCATAGTTTACTGGAAAAATGTTCAAAACAAATTTAAAACGCCCTCTAACAACTGTACTATATTGTACAAGGAATATAATTTAATACAATCAGGAAGGTGTATCAAGGACCATGTGTATGTTTTGTGTGCAAGGGGCCTATGATTTGAAAACAGCCCAAAGTTAATCTTTATCTGCCACAGGCAAAATGTATTTTCTTTGAATGTGGGTTTCAATGCTGTTTCAATGAATGTGAGTTTCAAGGGCAGAGAAGTTTTAATGCTAAGTCTGTTTTCATTGTGAGAATGCGTTGCTTTATTTAGCAGATGTCTTAGTGTTTGTGCTGTAAAATGCAAAATAAAACTTTCAAATGAAGTCCATATAATCGTAGAAGTAAAGCAGTATGCACATTAGTGTTTATGGTAAATGGAGTAAAATAGCCAAGTAATGGTTCATTGGAATGGCTGCAGGGGGGAGGCTCCATTCGACCATGATTTTATGAGGGGGAAGGGCGGCAAACTCAAAGACAGCCCTGGCTGAACTATACCTCTCAACTGTCCAGATTTTCACAGAATGAATAGATTTGTGCTTCTTATTTTTGGTTTGTTCCTCATAAATTGTGTTTTTTTCTGGCAAATAATTTAGGAATTAAGTCGCTAAATAATGACAGACACTGAGTTTCAGACTTCATAACCTTCAGAAAAATGCATGCTAAAGCAAGACCTGTTATTCTATCAATTGTCTCAGTTTATACCACAATTAATAGTACTGTTTATATGTTCCCCCAGTTTATTTGGCTTTGTCCAGATTTTCTGTATTAACAGGTTGAGAGGTGCATGCAAATAAATTGCTTTATAGAATTAGGCATATCCAAACCTCTCAACTGTCCCCGATTTTGGCTCAGAATGTTGCTCTTCCCCTAATAATCCCGCCACAAAATGGCAATTTTGGAAGAAAACATGGAGGGCTTACAATTAAGAAATAACTGTAATAATCAGAGTTATAGATTACTTTTATTTCAGAAATGCATGTAGATTCTTTTATTTTGTCAGCTGCTCAAGTTAGCAGTACTAATATTTAAAAAAGTGTCCCTTCTTTGACAGGCTCCCAGCTGTATTGTGTGGCTGTTTTATACTTTTGCATCACATTTTTGGTCCATTTTTAATAAAATTGTGTTTTTTTGGCAAATTAGTGGCATATCATTAAAGTCTGAAGTTAGAAATAATGACAGACATTTGAGTTTCAGATTTCATACCTTTCAGAAAATTCATACTAATGCAAGACCTACTATACTATTATCTTTTTACGTTGATGAGACCAATATTTAAAAATTGTCCTTATTTTTGGGACTTTGTCCCACTTCTATGTATGGCTCTGTCCATATTTCTTGTTCTGAGGTTGATAGGTATGGCAAATATGTCAGGGACATCACAGTCAGACAGAGACATTTCAAATTGTGACATATTTGTTGCACCCCACTCCCCCATGTAGTGACTCTGGATGTGTCCAAGCAAGGCAAGGAGCAGTTATGCAGTGTAAATGTGCAGAGTATCCCCCCATCCTAGGTAGACACAAGTGGTACTTTTATTCTGTCCTTGATTTTGCAGAATGTTCTGGTTTCTGTCATATTTTTTTACTGTTGATTTATGCTTATTATTACTCAGAAAGTGCCTGTTGCTCTGTGTTTAAGTAGCAATGCTTTAATGACCATCAGGTAAGCTTGTCAGAGATTGTAACATGCAAGTAAGCTTTAATAAGCAAACTGTTAAAAAAATGCCAACATTGATAGCCTTTCCGTTGTTGCCATGCAGAGAATACTTACATAACTAGATAATGTATAAGCCTTGGGTATTGAAATGCATATGACAGTATTTGTAATAAAGGACAGGATTACATTGTTTTAAGAAGCTCATTACACTTGTTGGAGGCTTCCAGTGATCTCTGAGGGCTTTACCCGTAAACTAAACAGGATGCCATTCATGTGTGGTCCATAACCTGTACAGTAATCCTTTAAGCAATGTATTTTGAGCTAGTTTCTTGTTTGCTTTTCATTTTTTACTTTGATCATGTTTTCCCCATGAAACAAGTAGATAGTTGTCAGGCAGCAGGTCTTTTTGGATAAGAAACATTTTTACAAGTGGGGGTAACAGAGATTGCTACTTTCAGCATTTTACTTGGTACTTTAATAAAGCTGAATATAAATTATAATTAGAACTGCAGTGCAAGGAGAAGTGGTTTGAGTTGAGTACTGCTTGTTTTTTTATACTTCATTTTGACTGGCATTCCAGTAATGCATTTAAAAAGTAATTTATTTTCTCATGCCTTACAACCTTTTTTTCATAGGTAGGTACTAGGCTATTTGCTCTAGGGCCTATACAAGCCTAGCCAATAAGTTACCCTGGCTTTCGCCACCCAAGAAATTATTTTCCTGTGCCTCTGTCAGCAGAACCACAGAAGTGTTCCCTGGGGTGAATTTCCTATTAATCATCCAATCATCAAGATTTTTCTTGAAGAGTGCTAATGAGGAGCTCTGTTTGACATAGATAGGTAGTCTGTTCCAGAGTATGGGAAGTCTATGGTACAGGAATCTATTCCTCCAGCATGTTCTGTTTATTGTCGTGACAAGGTTTAGGTCCCTAGAGCGTGTACCTCGGAGGGATTGGGATTTCTTTATGTGGAGCATGTCCAACAGCTCTGGGTTTGACATAGTTTTGTATGATAGGCAGAGATCGCCTCTGAGTAGGCGATATGCGACGGAGTAAAGCTGGAGTTTTTTGAGACGGTCTGTGTAAGGCATCTGTTTGAGGCCAGCAATCCTCTCTGTGAGGTATTTTTGCTGCCTTTCCAGTTGTTGTAGATGTCTTGTGAGGTACATACCAAAAGGGGCGTTGTACTCTACAATGGGTCTAATGAGTGATGAGTAGAGGGGAACAATGATCTTTTTTTTTTCTGGATGAGAAACCTTCTGTGATGAGGTGTGCCATGTAGAAGGATTTTCTGACCACTGTGGCGATGTGATCATCAAAGGAGAGACTACTGTCCACCTGTGTCCCAAGGTCTCTTATAACACTTTTGGTGTTAAGTAGACTACCGCCTATGTGGTAGTTCATGGGTACAGAGTTTTTACCAAAGGGTATGACAATGCACTTTTTGGCATTGAGCTTGAGACCATGGCTTTGACACCAGGCATCTGTCTCAATGAGGCCCTTTTGTAGGATGTCCATATCATTAGGAGTTTTGATTATGGCTCCTAGTTTGCAGTCATCTGCAAATTTAGTCAGCCAAATACCTTCTGTGTTAGCCTGTACTTCAGAGAAGTAGATACCAAACAGGAGAGGACCCAGGATTGAACCCTGTGGTACTCCACTTGTCACTGGTCTGAAGTCTGATTTGGAGTCTCCTACTTTCACAGTGTGGGTTCTGTCAGTAAGCCAGTTGGCAACCCATCTTGTGACATAGGGATTTATACCTTGTTTAGTGAGCTTATCTATAATTCCAGAGTGGGGGATGGTGTTGAATGCCTTGGTGAGATCTAGATAGGCTGTGTGAACCACCTTACCCTCATCTATGGCTTTGGTGACTGCTTCAAAGAGGTCTATCAGGTTTAGGAGACATGATCTGCCTTTTACAAACCCGAACTGTGTGGGGTCCAGAGTTTGGAGATCTCCAATGTCTTTGTTTATGAGTTCCATGATGATACATTCCATGGCCTTGCAGACCAGGCTTGTTAGGCTAATGGGGCAGTAGTTCCCAGGGTCTGTTGTGGCCCCCCCCCTTTGTGGAGTGGGATAACCGTCTCGGTGCACCATTCAATGGGCACAAAGCCTGAGGTGATGCTATGAGTGAACATGGTACTTAGGTGGGATGCCAGTTCATTCTGTAGTTCATGTAGAAGGCAGCCTGGGGTGTTGTCAGGTCCCATGGATGCTGTGTTCTTGGCTTTGGAGAGTGAGGTTTTTACCTGTGCAGCTGTGATTACAGGAACTTTGCATTCTTCCAGTATAAAGATGGGCCCTTTGGGGGGTGAGAGGGGGGTAAAGTTAGCACTGAATCTATCTGCCAGAATGTTGGCAATATCAGTTGGTTCTGTATATTTAGTGTCATTGTGCTGTAACTCAGAGCAGATCTGAGTGTTGCCATTGAGATATTTAACATAGCTATAGAATGCTTTGTGGTTGTCTTTAGAATCAGTGGCAATTTTGTTTTCATAACTAGATTTGGAGGATTTTATGAGGGATCTCAGCTTCTTACTGAGGCTGACCAGGGAGTTCCTCCAATAGTGGGATTTTACTCTTTTTTGCAACAATTTCTTTCTTCTGTTGCAGAGTTTGTTTATGGCAGAAGACCACCAGATTGGCTTCCTTTTTTTAGAGGATAGCATCTTGGTTCTGTTAGGGATAGCACAATCCATGCACTCGTGTAAGTGCTTATAAGTTGCATTTGTGTAGGATTCAGCAGTCATACCTCTGTTGTCCATCTGCATGGATGTTGTGACATTTGCCACTTCTGTCTTAAGAAGCGTGAAGTTGGTTTTGGAGAAATTTTTTATGGTTGTTTTCCTAATGGGGGGGGGTGGGAGCGGGCTGTGGATGTCTAGGATGATTAGCTTGTGGTTGGATCTGACCAACAAGGAGCTGACCTCCTGTGTGGAACACCAGTCACCCATGTTGGTGATGACCAGGTCTAGGATATTACTGCCCCTGGTGAGGGTGTGGATAAGTTGATCCAAGGCATTGGAATTATTGATTTCCAGAAAACGTTGAGCAAAAGAATTGGTACATGAGTAGTTTTCCCAGTTAATGGTAGGGTAGTTGAAATCACCCATTATTAGAGTGTTGGGTTGTACCTTAATATTTTCCAGTGTATCAGGAAAAGAGGAGTGGGAATCCTGGGGCATGGTGGGGGATCTGTAGCAAGCTACAATCTGGATTGCGGTTTTGCCTAGAGTTAGTTGAACTTGGATAATCTTGGAAGCATTATGCTGAGCAACTAGTTTGGAGGTGTGGATATCCTTAATGAATATGGACATGCCTCCACTTTTAGTGTTTCGGTCCGGGTTTGGTGGCCGAAATGTGTGGCATGAATTATAGCCTGGTAATGCAGGGGTGCTCTCTGGAGCTTTGAACCAGGTCTCTGTCACTGCACAGATGTCAATGTTTTCCATTTTAAGGAGTGCCTCGAGTGAGTGCATTTTGAGGTTTAGACTTCTAGCATTGAGTAGCATTACCCTCAGATTTTGCTTGCTTGCACCTGTTACGGTGGTGAATTTGTCATTTGAACCTTGCCTAAAAAAGGCACTATAGGGGTGGCAAGAACCTTTGCCAGTATCTGGAATCCCAAGAATGACAGGTGCAGGCCATCTCTGGCAAAGCAGCGTGGTCTGTCGATCATGTCATCCCAGGCAGACAGATACTGGATTCCCTTAGAATAACACCAGAAGCTTAGCCAATTGTTTCCATCTAGATATTAAGTAAGCTGTCATGCAGCCAATGCATTGAAATATTTTTTTTCTTATACACTTCATTTGTCTTGACTGGACTCGTATAATGATGGTTTGGCACCCAGGGCAGTGTATTTAATTAAAGTTACATTTTTTTGTGGTTTTGAGCATAGCTCCTCCCTTTCTAGTTGGCTGCACACCTTCCCATTGACCCCACCCATTCAGATGTCTCCTGCAGCCCCCCTTTGATTTGAAGTCACCAGCCGCCACTGTTCTTGGAAGCTATAAAAAAAATTCCTATAATGTAATAACTCCATAGTCCTAGGTGATTTCAGTTATCCTGCCATAAACTGGAATACCTATTCCTCTAAAGTAGGATATGTCGAGATTTTAGAATTTGATGAACAGTAACTCATTTGATCAAATAGTAAACCTACTAATATACAAAATTTTTTTGATCGGGATCATACAAATATTGCTCCTACTTGTTTCTCTCCTCAAGTCTTTCCTTCATCAGCTAAATGATACAATAAACTTGTGGCATTTGCTCTCAGAACCTCCATTCAGTTTCTTCCAAAAGCTCATCTCTGAAGAAACATAATGCTTCATCTTGGTTAAAGAAAGATATACCTTTTATTCTGTTATTTTTTATTAACATCAGCTGGGTATTCAAACTATGTTGGGATTCCATTCCAGGGTGGATGCAAATGCTGTTTTGTTTAGTCACAGTAGCAGGGCCAAAATCATGGTAGTCTCCACTAATTGCTGCAAACAGAAACAACTGGCCCTAATTAGCTGCATTAAGGCCCCTGTCACTCTCAACAAAGCTAAGGATAATCAACTATAGCAAGATGCAGAGGGTTCAGATTCAGAGCCTTGAAGAGGTAATCCTCAAGGAAACTGCACAGTTATATTTTGTTTGCTTATTCAGACAGTCTAATACACTTTAAGTTGTTCTGATGTTGCATCCATCCAATATATGTCCCTCTCATGACTGAGTGTCTTTTCAGTACATTCATGCGCTCAGGACATCAGGATTGTTAATGTCAGTTCTATGAAGGTAACCCCTGTATTATAGTTTTCATAACATGCTGTTGTAGGGCTGCCTTTGAACAAAGAGATAAGTTAAATATGGTTGTTGTTGTGTCTTTCAGCTTATCCCGGTTAGGGGTCGCCACAGCGGAACTCCAGTCCGCTAATGTTTGGTAGTGGATTTTTACGTGCCAAGTTACCAGCCCTGACGCACAACCTTCAATGAAGGCACGCCCATTCACGCATGCCTCCACACAGAAGACGCTCAATATGGTAATTTATCTAATTTGTCAGATAGACTTGATGCCTGCATGGTGGTCACCTCCCCTACATAATTTACTTTAGCCGTACAGTCAGCAGCTTGATATTATAACATCTCCTTTTTTTCTGTAGCAAGAAGTTCAGGAGAATATATTCAGACATTGTGTGGACTAGAGTATGTGGCATCAGTTTACAATAAAATGGATTTGTAGGGTTTTACAACATAATATATTGCTGGAGATCTCCTAAAGCTTGACTGACAGGATAATAGCAAGTTCTGCTCATATCATCATCCCTCGGCTGTGTATATTACAGGAATTCTTCATAATAACTGAGTGATTTCTCCAATAGATGCAAGTCTTGTTTTCTTGGGGTACGATACAGAACTGAAGGGGCCAGGAGACCGCAAATCATATCCAGATCTGCAGGATGTTGATTTGTAAAGAGTAATTCGATAGTTTTGATGACCTGCTTTGTTGAAGCATTCTTTAACTTGTGGCTCCTTTAAGAAGTTTTATTTTTCTACTGTGGAACAGCAGTCTTTAGGTTTTAGAGGTGAATATTTCAAAAAGCAGCTTTTAAGGAAAGCAACTTTATAGCAGCTGAGAATGCAGACAGACAATTTCCCGGGGTTGAATGAAACTATTTGTTTAAAATGTTTTTGTAAGTGTGTGATTTATGAGTTGTGTAACGTATGCACTTTAAATTAGTTTTTATTTGTTAGTGATATAATAATTGGAAACGGATGCTGGTTGGTTCTTTTGTTCTATAAAAAGGTTACTGTTTCCTGATATTTATTCTAAAGAAGTTCTATAATGGATGAAAGCGCTTAATAAATTATCTAATATTGTTTTCTTTGCTTGCCTCACCAGTGGATGATTTTGCTGTTTTAAATCTGTAAATTCTACTTTATTGTAAGCAAACAGTAGCCTTCAGCAGAATTTGTGATATACATACCATATTTAGCATCCATCTCAATTCTAAGAAATGTTTAGATTTACAGAGGAACTTTTAGCCATTTCAAACATGGAAAATAAAACAACTTTCATAAGCAGAACCTAAGTACACAATTGCTCCCTTCTCTTGAAACCCTGAAAACTGTGAACACCTTATCTCTCAACCCCTTAGTAAAAGAATTCTGGACAAAGCCAAAAATAATCAGATGGCAAAGCCCAAACTCAAGAGCAGATTTTAAGTATTGCTGTTATAAACTTAGAATGTGGATAGAATAACAGATTTTAAATTAGCATGTATTTTTGTAGGATATGAAGTCTGAAACTCAAATATCTGTCATTATACAATGACTGGCCAGTAACATTCAAAAATGTGCATGCTGATTGGTCAGCCCAACCAACATGCCCATTGTAAAATTTAGCACATGCTAATAGAATGAAATCCGAGCAGATACAAGAGAGTTAGAACAGAGAAAATACAAAGGAAAAATCAGAGGTTATGAAAAACTAAAGAAACATACCTAATTATCCATGCATTTTCTCTGACCTGTCTCTCTCGTACATCTGAACTGTTCAGATTTCAATTTTTTTTATTAAAAAAAAAAAAAACAGTGGAGATCTTCCTTCCTCCATTGCTTCCTTTTCAAAGCACTGATGTACTGCATAAGCATGGCAATGTAAGTCCCATATGCAGGCACAGTTTATAAAGAAAGCCGCATGATACTGGGGGAAAAAGTGGAAGAACACCACTCTGCCGTTATACAAAGACATTATTTAAGAAATTTAAGTAATTTTTTTCTTAAATAATGTCATTGTATAATAGCAATAACCCAGAGCCATCTCTGGATGGGTAAATGCTGAATTTACCCACCCCCAGCCATCGGTTATTGCTATATTATTTGGTGACTTCAAAATTCAATGATTTGCTATGAAACCACAAATTGTATCAAAAACAAATAAAAAATATGAGGCACAAATGTCAACATTCTGCAAAATTCTGGAAAGTCAAGAGATATGGTGATCACCTATATATTCCTTTTCATAAATAAGTATATATATATATATATATATATATATATATATATATATATAGATAGATATATAAATTTTCATTAAGTTAGGCGAAAGTTTATTCTTCTTTCTAATTTTCACTACTGAGCTTTTATTTCATGTGTACTCATATCTTCAGACTTAAGAAGACAGCATAGTTATTTATTTATGCATTTATTTATTAACTGTGTAGGTGAACTTGGTCAAAGATCCTCTCAGGTATGACATGGACTAGAAGCAACAATGTAACAGAAGAAATATACATTTAAAAAAAAATGCATGCGCAAAAGTAGCTAAAAGTGACAAATATAAGCACAAGATAAGCTAAAGAAGTCACACATTTATTAAATGTGCAAAACCTGAAACGGTGCATAGAGAACCTAAGCATGTTAAACCCGAGTATATTGCCACTTCCAGAATTTGCAGACTGGAATAGAGTTAAGTTTAAAGGTATGAAAAGCAAAGAAGAAACCCAATTTTACGTGCCATCTCAACTGCTGCTATCATCTGTAACTCGAGATAAAGAAAATTGTTTCATTTCACAGGGCTAGTGAACATCAAAAAGGAGTCCTCCAGGCTTAGCGGACCTACCTTGGCTTCAGACTGCAAGTATGTGTTTGTTTTAACAAATCTGCTCTGATGCTATACAAAATGACCAGTGATTTCAAGACAGAACACCGGCAGCATCACGTGATCATAATGCATAAGGGCGGAGCTCTGCTCAGTAAATGTTACACATTTCTCCCTTCTCTCCATTCTGAGTTGAATGTAAATATTCACTGTTTCACCTTACCTTCAGTCTCTTAAATATCCATCTCTAATCGTCTCTCTCTCTCTCTCCCTCTGCACCTTCATATCAATATATCCATATCTATATCTATATCTATCTATATATGTATATATATATATATATATATATATATATATATATATATATATATATATATATATATATATATATATGTATATATATATATATATATTTTTTCAATTTACTTCCTTCCTTCCATGTTTTACAGCTTCTGTATTCCAGTTTTATTTACTCTTTCTCATTCCTTCCGTTCTCCCTCTCTACCATTACTATCTGCTGGTGCTTTCTGTCATCTACTGGTTTCAACCACCCCATTCATGTTCTCCATTCTTCCTTCCCAGTACTATTTTTCCCGTTAATGTTTTCTTTACCTCTCCACTCCCAGCTCTCATCATATCAGCACCTTCACGTTTCCATTGTTAATCTCACTATATCTCATAAGCTTATCATATTTCCTTGCTTGGCTCATAATTATTATCTCTCTCCTAACTATTCCAACAAAAGCTGTATATATTATTTCCTGCAGGACTCTTACTCTATCTGTACTAGCTATTTGTTTTCTAATTTCTATAATTATACATTTGTAGATATCTAACTAGGTTATGTTTCATGTAAATGTGTACTGACTTTAGTCTGACTACTGCTTTTCAACAGCTGAACTATTACCTTAATATCCTTTCTTATTTTTGCTGTACCTGTATTGTTGGACCTTTTCTTCCTGGGCCACTGCTGAAAAGGGGCATTTTGCTTAGCCGGATTATTCTGGTAAACTAAGTTGTACTGTCTGCACCACAGTAGATATGCATCTTCAGTGCTACAGAACGTGGTCATGAAATCGCAGTGCAGTTTACAGAAATGCTTCTTTTCAGAGCATGTTTAAATTCTGCTGGTTGTTAAAAAGGTGACAAAAATGAAATGCTGTGGACTACAAGGGTCTGTGTAAATACAATGAGCACAAGCAGCAGGACAAACATTGCTAAAGGAATTGCCTTAACTTAATAAGGGTCGGTATCAGGGAAAAATCTGGCCAAAGATTTTAGAAAGGAATTAAACCTTAGTTCATCTTCAGTGCAAGGCATTCTGAGAATTCTGTTAATATCCCAGTAAATGTAATAACCATTTCTGAACTCAGGAGGTCAAGCAGTGGAGTGACAAGACAAGAAATTGAGCTGGAAATTGATACTGTCGCAATGCAATGAACAGAAGAGCAGCAACGTATTACACAACTGTGTTTGGCTTTTGAATGATAACATGGTGGCAGGTATGAGTTTGAGTGACTCCACTTGACCTGCAAGGGAGTCATGCTGACTGTAAACTCCTTTTAATATTAAAGGGCAGCATCGGCCACTGAATGTCTTTTAATATTAAGGGGCAGCATCAGCCAGCAAATGCCTTTTAATATTAAGGGGCAGCATCGGCCAGTGAACGCCTTTTAATATTAAGGGGCAGCATTGGCCAGTGAATGCCTTTTAATATTAAGGGGCAGCATTGGCCAGTGAACGCCTTTTAATATTAAGGGGCAGCATTGGCCAGTGAATGCCTTTTAATATTAAGGGGCAGCATTGGCCAGTGAACGCCTTTTAATATTAAGGGGCAGCATCGGCCAGTGAATGCCTTTTAATATTAAGGGGCAGCATCGGCCAGTGAATGCCTTTTAATATTAAGGGGCAGCATCGGCCACTGAATGTCTTTTAATATTAAGGGGCAGCATCAGCCAGCAAATGCCTTTTAATATTAAGGGGCAGCATTGGCCAGTGAATGCCTTTTAATATTAAGGGGCAGCATCGGCCAGTGAATGCCTTTTAATATTAAAGGGCAGCATCGGCCAGTGAATGCCTTTTAATATTAAAGGGCAGCATCGGCCAGTGAATGCCTTTTAATATTAAGGGGCAGCATCGGCCAGCGAATGCCTTTTAATATTAAGGGGCAGCATTGGCCAGCGAATGCCTTTTAATATTAAAGGGCAGCATCGGCCAGTGAATGCCTTTTAATATTAAGGGGCAGCATCGGCCAGTGAATGCCTTTTAATATTAAGGGGCAGCATCGGCCAGTGAATGCCTTTTAATATTAAAGGGCAGCATCGGCCAGTGAATGCCTTTTAATATTAAGGGGCAGCATTGGCCAGTGAATGCCTTTTAATATTAAGGGGCAACATCGGCCAGTGAATGCCTTTTAATATTAAGGGGCAACATCAGTCAGTGAATGCCTTTTAATATTAAGGGGCAGCATTGGCCAGCGAATGCCTTTTAATATTAAGGGGCAGCATCGGCCAGTGAATGCCTTTTAATATTAAGGGGCAGCATCGGCCAGTGAATGCCTTTTAATATTAAGGGGCAGCATCGGCCAGTGAATGCCTTTTAATATTAAGGGGCAACATCGGCCAGTGAATGCCTTTTAATATTAAGGGGCAACATCGGCCAGTGAATGCCTTTTAATATTAAGGGGCAACATCGGCCAGTGAATGCCTTTTAATATTAAGGGGCAACATCGGCCAGTGAATGCCTTTTAATATTAAGGGGCAGCATCGGCCAGCGAATGCCTTTTAATATTAAGGGGCAACATTGGCCAGTGAATGTCTTTTAATATTAAGGGGCAGCATTGGCCAGTGAACGCCTTTTAATATTAAGGGGCAGCATCGGCCAGTGAATGCCTTTTAATATTAAGGGGCAGCATCGGCCAGTTAATGCCTTTTAATATTAAGGGGCAGCATCGGCCAGTGAATGCCTTTTAATATTAAGGGGCAACATCGGCCAGTGAATGCCTTTTAATATTAAGGGGCAGCATTGGCCAGTGAATGCTTTTTAATATTAAGGGGCAACATCGGCCAGTGAATGCCTTTTAATATTAAGGGGCAACATCGGCCAGTGAATGCCTTTTAATATTAAGGGGCAGCATCGGCCAGTGAATGCCTTTTAATATTAAGGGGCAGCATCGGCCAGTGAATGCCTTTTAATATTAAGGGGCAGCATTGGCCAGTGAACGCCTTTTAATATTAAGGGGCAACATCAGCCAGTGAATGCCTTTTAATATTAAGGGGCAGCATCGGCCAGTGAATGCCTTTTAATATTAAGGGGCATCGGCCAGTGAATGCCTTTTAATATTAAGGGGCAGCATCGGCCAGTGAATGCCTTTTAATATTAAGGGGCAGCATTGGCCAGCGAATGCCTTTTAATATTAAGGGGCAACATCAGCCAGTTCTAATCATTTATACCCTGCAATGCAATGAAGTCACAAATCATGACACAGAACTTAAGTGGTCAGTGTTAGCTAGCTCTAAACTTTCTAGGTATGCCGGATTTCTCCTCCTTAGTGAAAGAAGTCCTGAGCCTGATGTCCGAGACTGCAGCTGGCAGCTCTCAAGCAAGCCAAAAGCTAAAACCACAGAGTATTTAATTTCTTATTTCACAGCATACATCCTTCTCATTGTCCTCCGGCTGAAGTATCGTTTGAGTATAAATGAGTATAATTCATTTGGCATGCATTTTTTTTATTTAATGGGATTTTATCATGCATCCCATGGAAGCTGAACTGGACTGTGCTCACATACAAGTCTCCCATCTTACAGTAACGAGGGCTGCTGAATCACACTGGTAATCATGTTAATGTTTTGAACTTACAAAGTTGCTTGGCCTTCTCCAGTGTTCATGGACGACTTGCTTTCATTTTCTGATAAAAACAATCTGAGTTTTAAAAAGGTGTCATTAACAAGAAATAGTCACTGCGTGCATTCCTGTATCAAACTCTTTGAAGTGTATCTGCATTTCCCATAATGATAAATGCTTTTCTCAGACCATTAGTATTTGCAAACAACCTCATCTGCCTACCCCATATCTGTTGCCCTAAGTAACACAGTGGTTGTTATGGGTGAATCAGTACAGAATATGGGGACATTGTTGCTGAAATTCTAGCACATGCTACAAGTTTGCTAGCCCGTTTATTTGCAAGGTTTTACAATGCAATCATAGTGATACAATGAAGCAATAACAAAGATGGCATGCATTCTAAAAAAAAAACTATGAAAAGAAGCTAAATACACTTTCTTTCTTATCAGTGCTGTAACTTAAATGATGTTTGCCATCTCCTACTCACACTCACTATACGTTTCCTGCTAACCACCATTTTATTGTATCATCCTTAAATTTCTCTTTCCTGTTCTCTCGCCACCCACTTTGATTTCAATATAAATATTGTAAATAATGTAGACATACGTACAGCTTTATTTGATTATGCTATACTTGCTATATATATTATATTCTCCTCTTTTCTGTCCAAATGTGCCATTTTCAGACACCTTCTGCTGTTTAATTCCTTTTCATAATTAAATGCTTTATTACTTCTGCTAATGATTTTGTATTCTCCGGACAACCTGAAACAGTCCATTGGAGTGCTCTGTCTACCTTGGTTCACAAATTTAAATAAATACCAATAATTAAATAAATCAGTGCATATATTATCCCCATATCAGATACATGGGGAAATTTCCTACACTGATAACATATAGGAATATTCTGAAACCTGTCTGGGTAGTGTTTCCATGGCATTTCTAAAAGATGAACTGGAGGAGTTTTCTTAGTGATTATGTATGTCACCAAAACCAGTTCTGTCAGCAGCTTCCAGCAGTTCTGTTAAACTGATCTGTCTCGACATGCTCAGAGGAGTGAGAACAGAAATACACAGCTATCCTGTAACAGTCACAGAAGGCGCAGTCACTGTTACAGCATGTGGCTTATCATTTGTCAATGCATAAGGAAAATGCTATAGTTGTCACCCTTGTTTGTGTGGGTTTAAGGTCCCAAAGGTTAGTTTATTCTTTGACTGTCTTATTTATTCCTTGAACAGGTGAAAGCTCCATAGCTGATATCCTGTGGGCATTGTACTGCAGAGCTTCTTTTTTTTCATTGCCTCACCACCCACAAATGTCAGTGTCCCCTGAGCACAGAGTGAAATAATGTGAATTTAAAATCTTCACTTCTATTTCTACTCACTTATTTTCCCATATATGCCAGACTGCATCCCTCCACTCATAATTTCTGTTCTTTGCAAGCCCCTCAACCTTCAACGCAGGACTGCCAAGAAATGATAATACTAGACAGAAAAAATGTTGTTACATGACTAATGACATCATCAAACACCACCCACTGAATCTGCATGACTAATGACATCATCATCAAACACCACCCACTGAATCTGCATGACTAATGACATAATCAAACACCACCCACTGAATCTGCATGACTAATGACATCATCAAACACCACCCACTGAATCTGCATGACTAATGACATCATCAAACACCACCCACTGAATCTGCATGACTAATGACATCATCAAACACCACCCACTGAATCTGCATGACTAATGACATCATCAAACAGCACCCACTGAATCTGCATGACTAATGTCATCATCAAACACCACCCACTGAATCTGCATGACTAATGACATCATCAAACACCACCCACTGAATCTGCAGGAAGCTCCTGAGCTTATAATCAAACCTTGGTCTCTGGCATCACACACTCGAGACATCCATTTTTGCCACTATGCCAACCACTTTGCATTACTCTGGAGGCTTATTGCCCTATCAGTGTGACATGATTTTACTTGGATTGTCAATCAATAGTCATTGCCTTTCATCACCCATACAAGACAATAGTATAGAAGCCCAAGATGAGGGTAAAGAAATGACTGCAGCCACAAACACACAATAGAACATGAAATACAATTTGCCTTGCTTTATATCAGTATTAAAACTTACTTTTGTGGGAAAAGTTATCCCAGTAATGCTTCAGCAGACATTAAAAGATAGTGCTTGGGGATTTGGCATTAGTAACCATGCCAGGCTTTTGCTTCACCAGACATTATAAGATGCTGCTTGGGGATTTGGCATTAGTAACTATGCCAAGCTTTTCTTTTCATGGTACAGAGATAGTGCATAGCCTTCCCTTCCCAGTTATGATCCTGCACTCCACAAATGCCACTATAACCTGCAAAAAGGTATACAGTGAGGCTGTTAAACGGCAGTCTACTTACTATCATCAATATTCTGTACAATATAGCACTGTTTGACACAAAGCAATGACTACAACAGATAATCATGGTAGGAAGGTGGCTACAGGAAGGGTTTTTTTTCAGTTTAAAAATGCAGTATTTATAATGCTTCAGACATACATTATGTATTGTTATGGACAAGGAATGCTGATGTCATATCATTCTGTGCCCTCTGGTCTGTGCATTCATTGTTTTCTGTCACCAGCTGAATATCTCAGCACAGAAATGCCATTGTTATACTCTTGTAAACATACACAGTCTTCTAAATTGCATACAGGAAGTCACCCACTTGCACTTGCAGATGTACAGCAGATGTGGTATATTTTTGTTTGTCACTTTCCAAGGGTGCTGTGATAAAGTCGCACATTTAACGTGTACCCGGAACGTTAGGACACGCTATATTCTTCCTGGTTTCTTTTGCAATGGCTAAAATCGGTAATTTGGAAACCTGCATGGCATATGGTGTATAACAGAAACTATACACAGAACTCACAACCATTTGATGCTTCTGGCATTGAAGGCAAGTATGCTAACTGATGAACTGCATTGCAGCACCCATAATAATGGATATGTTGCCAGTTAGAACAGTAAATCTCTTGTTGAAAAATGACTAAAGTGGCCTTGGAAGTGCAGTTTCAATGCACATAGGGTCAGTGGTCACAACACATCCAGCTGAGATATTTAGATCTTTGTGGAGAGTCAGCAGATCATAATGTGAGTTAAATCCCATTTTACCTGTGCCATAACTGGCCTAAAAGTTTAAAAGCAGCAGCTTCCGTACCTGTAGGCACCATGATCAGTCTTTCTCTGGAGAGTACTTTATGCAGATATCCCTGTAGACACCATGACTGGACTTTCTCTGGAGTTTGCTTGGTGTGGACATCCCTATAAGCACCACGGCTGGAATTTTGCTGGAGTGTATTTGATGCAGATATGCATGTGCCGTACTTTTTCTGTCTTACACTGATCCATATTCTCTTCAGGTCTTCTGACTGTTTATGAATGTTGCATATCTCCCACTTGTATGAACAGCTGCTTTACTGTGCAAGTTTCAGACGTGCTTTTAGTTGGTGTCTTGTTACTCTTTTTTCCTTGACAAAGTAGTTCAGCTACCAATCTTTAAATAGCGATAAATTGTTTAATAAATGTGCTACAAAGTAGAAACGTAGTCCCCAAATAGTGCCCAAAGACTTCTATATAATATCTTTTCTGTTTACCCTCTAATCATAATACTGATGAATGTTAATATTGTAGGAAGTTGCAACTAACTACACAGTTAAATACACAAAAGACATACAGTGTTTTCTTACAGAGAAAAGAATTAGGTATTTGGAGAAGAAATAAAAAAAATAACTATGCCAAACATATAAAGCTGAAGAAGCTCAAAATGCTGATTCAAAATAGGGAAGATTAAGTTAGGAAAAAGTGTTCTCATAACCCTTGGGTCATGGGATTTTATTTAATTAATTTACTAATTTATTTAAGCTTGTTTACCACGGTTAGTGCACTGATCTCAGTAGACTAATTTCAGGCACAGCCCCAGTGGATGTTCTCCCAAAACAATGCAAAAATAGGTAGAGAACAATTCTGCAAGAACAAATGTCTTCAAAGATGAGGTCACATTTTTGAAAGTAACAATTGTAAAATACATTACGCACACGTTGATTAACAAAAAATAAAAACAACAGTACATTGTACATTCTCTTCAAATGACAATGTAGAAAACAACATCTTTACAAAATGTGTACATCCAGATTCAGCCAGTGAGAGTACATGCTGGAAAAAGGAGGAGAGGTTGAGTATAAGTAAGAGAAGAGCAGGACATTTCTCCTCCAACGTCTTCATCAGCAGAGGGGGGTACATTTGTCATACCAACTGCTTGTACCAAGGAAATAGACAGTTTTAGTGATGCCAGGAGATCCTAGTCAAGCACTTGTACTAACATTTAAACAGGCACCTTTGCTATGTACTTATAGAAGCACATCACTCAACCGGAGCAACTTCAGAGGTTTCTAACCAAAAAGGTCACAAACCTCAAGTCCCTTAATTATACAGACTGATGTGATGATTGACTGCCTAGTATCTACCTATGAGCATAAGAATCCTTACCAGTACTGACTGCAAAACAGAAGTAATTTATACCCAAAGAAGTACTAGAGCTTCAGAATCCTCACACAGATGTCTCTATGGAAGTAAACGTTTTGTAGCTGCCCAAGACTACCTGTTGTCAGCTTAAGGACGTGACACTTTATTTATTTGTTTATTTATTTATTTATTTGTTGATTTACGTACTTACTTATTTATTTGTTTGTTTGTTGACATTTCATTACTGGGAAATTCTGAGTGGGTAAGATTCCATTTTCAGAGGATTCCCTGGGAGAAAAGCTCCAAAATATTGCAAAGCATTTTCCAAATAATAATTTTACAGTCTTTAAAAGTAATACAAAAATCAAATCTTAGTCTCCAGTCCAGCTGAGGTAGATTATGAAAGGTTAGTAAAGATGTCCAGCATTCTCTGAGTAGGCCTCAGTCTCTATGATGATCCACTATGGTGACTGACGTATGTTGGAGTTCAGCCCTGAACAATCAGAACCTATGCTTATACCTTTGAAAGCCCTTCGCAGAATTAAAATAAACAGTATACCTTCTTTAAACTCAAGTACAAATTTACATTTTAACATCTCTCCCCCAAGTTTCTTATATCTAATCGACCACCTTCCTCTTTTAAACGTTATAGATGTTTGAAGACGCTGCATTCGCATTACAGAGAAAGGCAAATGTAATTATTTCATCGTCCTCTACTACTGCACATAACTGTTAATCTAACGATATACTTTGCCTGATGTAATGCTGCTGCTCCAAGTACGTTCAGACTGGATGTACTGTGGCAGATCGTTCCAGTAAATGAAAACTAGTAATCTGATTATTTTAATTTAAGGTAAACATAATGAAGGATTAACACCATAACGTAATTTGGTGACAACATTCTTCCCTCAAAGAGTGGAGTTATAATCATAAACTTAATATGAAATTATATCACATTTCTTATCTTAGCAGATTGTATTTTTTGAGCTTATTATATCTGACTCAAGGAGGTCTTAGTGATGGTCTTTGTATTTTTTATAATCATTTTAGTGCTTTAAAAATTAAACATTAATAACCAATATAATCCCTCTGTTAATATTGCACCACTTTGTTTTTCTCTCACTAGTATCTGCCAAACTCTGTAATGATAAATAACTCTTGATGTTGCATCTAATTATTTCACACTGTTTCAAGAAGAATATGAAAATATAAACTAGTGGGTATCTGTGCCCAAACCCCATTATCTATTTTAACACAACTTTCCTAAACCTGGGGTCCTGCATGCAAAGAGGTCAATTACTACTGAAGACCACAGGTTGACACAACATACTGCCACTTTGAAAAATGTTAACATTTCCTCCCAGTCATATGCTCTTCTGTTCCTCCCAGTCATATGCTCTTCTGTTATGTTCTCTTCTGACTTTGCAGGTTTTAATTCTTTTCCTCAGTTTAGGAACAGATCGTTATCTAACTTCATCCCAACTTATAATTTCCCCTCCTTTGCAGTCCTGTATTTTTTTTTTTGCCTGAAATTCTCACTTCTCTCATCCCTCCCTCTCTCAGTCCAGTCTAGAATCATCCAATCTTAATTCCATCATCTGCAAAACTCCGGCATGTCATCAGGATTTTTTCCAAAGCTCTTTCCCAGAATCTCATAAGTATTTGTCAATATATTATTGGCCTACTCTAGGTACCAGAGCATGTGTCTACTGGTTGCTTCCTTGTCTCCATATCTCCAATAGGCATTACTTTGCTTCTTACTCTCTTTCTACAGCCTCTTAGGCTTAAGAACCACCCATATGTGGACTTTCCAAGATGGCTGCACACTAGTTAACAGCTTAACTTCGGGTCTCCTAATGTGAAAAAAACTAAAAGACAATGGCCAGGAATGCTGTCACTTTTAGTAAATTCTGTTACTGGCTAGTAAGTTCATTGCCTGGATACAACGCAGACAAGAAATTAAAGGAACCTGAAAGAAAATCAACTACATCTGTCTGGGAAAAATCCTGCAGCTGTTCAGCAAAAACCAGTTCAAGCTCCAACTTTGGTACACAACATAACTTCCAATAACCTAGAGGAAAAAAAATAAGTCAAATGTGCTCAGTTGATTAAAATAAATGAAACTCTGAAGGAGTGCATCAACTCAAATAACAAAAGGCTGGAAAAATGGATGAAACTTAAAGTAGACATTCAGATGAGCTAATAACACTGCAAAAATCAAAAGCTGAAATAAAAAAAAAACATTTCAGACCTTTACTGGAAAGTCTCAGCCAGACTGCTATAGTTTGCTGTGAGGGAAAGGTTAATTTGCTTTTTATTTGTTGTATTCTGTATTACTTTTATTACCTTTTTCTATTTTGTATACTGTGATTTGTTTTCTTTACACTGTGTTTTACTTGTATTCTGCTTTTAACTGCATATTAAAACTTGAAAAGACACCACAGCTCTGTCTCTTGTGAGTCAGACATAAATTTTTCTCACCCTCCCACCCAGTTATGGTTGTGTGCTTAAACACCACGGTCTTTCTAGTTGCCTGCCCCTTATATTAATTTGACCATACATCTCATTTCCTCTCTGCTTTTACTGGTTGGTGTGAGTAAGCATAAAATTATCATTTTGTGAGATCACACCCCTTCAGCTATTTAAATTTATTGGCCATCCTACTGTATTCCATAGTACCAGAATAAAAAAGTGACCACCCCCTTTCAATCTATCTTGCTGATTTAAAAATAGTGACTCTCCACTAAAACTTAACTTTTTAGACAGGTAAAATTCAAGTTACCTACTTTCACATCTAATTCCTCTAGTGCACACTGCAGTGTTTAGGATAAACCATTTTTTTTCATCTTACCTTTAAATATCTATTGCAAGACCACCAGTTATTGGAGAACCCACATTCTGCCTCTCAGTTGTCATCTTGGGATTAGTGCTTCTGTTTTCTCCTGGTGAGAGGAGTGCAGTTACATTATTTCCTGGAGACTGCTGATCACCAGAAAGCTTAATAACTGGTTTATAGGTGACAGCTTAGAATCTGTGCTTATATTCTGATACTGGTGAGTGTAGGAGCAGGGTGCATTGATTCATGACTGTTTCTGCTTGGAGAGTGAGTGTCTGTGTTTAGCATACCTGATTGGTCTGGTTGCTATTCGAGGCATCTACCAGAAAAAGGCTGCAAGCCTGCAGACCCTTGCATCATCTGGGACAAGACTGTGGATCACCAAACAGGTTGTGGCCTGCTTCTCTTCTTGAGATTGATGCTAACATTTTGCTTCTTATGAGAGAATAAGACAAGGAGTATTGTATCCCAAGAGAGTGAAGCTGTATTATCAGTAAGTACTGCTTGTTTTCCTAACTTCAGAATATCTACTTAAATACTTCATCCTTAAATTTTCAGGGTCTGTGTATTAGTTTCCCTTCAAGTGTTTGGCAGTGCTCTGTACAGACACTTTGAGTGACATTTTTCCTGTAAAAGCTTCAGTACTTAATATATTGAGCTCATATCCAGGCATGTCTAAAGGTCAGTTCCCTGTGCTTTCTCCTGTCAACCTGGTGAACTTGGGCATCCTGAGGCAATGTGGCAACTGCCTCATGTACACAGACAACCCTCTCCTCTTACCTCCCAACACTATGACTTGTGAGAGATGCACATATATAACCAAATTGGAAGCCAAGCACTCTTCAGCCAAGACTGGATTAGCCAGTCAAAAGGAGAAGGTTAACACCTGCACCACACCACATTCAACACATAGCCCTCCAGAGCATACATCGCCACAACCCTCACATATTAACACAAAACACACACCTTCTTTCATGGAGACTCTCAATAAAAATCTGCCAAAACAACAGAGACCTCGAGGCAGAAAGGCAAACAGCCACCACATCCCAGCACAAACCATCAGACACATAGCTCACATAAACAGTGTGACACTCAACCAAAGCCCATAAGGCAAAACAACTTACCCAATACACTAGTCGTAGGTAACTCAATAGTAAGGCACACTGATGTCCCACTCACTAGGCTGAATAAGGAGAAAGTTATGGTCAGCTGCCTGTCGGATGCCAGGATCCTCCACATAATGCATGCGCTTAGATCACTCCACAACAGGTACAAATATGACTCTGTCATTGTCCATGTTGGTGTAAATGACCTGAGACATACCTCCCTGGACTACATGAAAAGAGACATAGAGGAGTTCTCTGAGTAGCATCCTACCATCACTCAGAATGATACCACAGTACAAGCAGAAAATGATTGACTTCAACAACTGGCTAAGTTTCTGGTGTCATTCTAAGGGGATCCAGTATCTGTCTGCATGGAATGACATGATCAACAGACCTCAATGCTTTGCCAGAGATGGCCCGCACCTGTCACCTCAGGGATTCCGGAAATTGGCCAAGGCTCTTGCCATCCCTATAGTGCCCTTTTTAGGCAATATCCTAAAGACAACATTACCACCATAACAGCTACAAGCAAACGGAATCTGAGGGTTATGCTGCTCAATACTAGAAGTCTAAATCTCAAAATGCACTCACTCAAAGCACTCCTTAAAATGGAGAACATCGACATCTGTGCAGTGACAGAGACCTAGTTCAAGGCTCCAGAGACCACCCCAGCACTACCAGGATATAATTCACACCACACCTTTCAGCCCCTAAACCTGGACCAAAGCACTAAAGGTGGTGGTGTCTCCATATTCATAAAGGATATGCACAACTCTAGACTAGTAGCCCAACATAACACATCAGAGATACTTCAGGTACAACTAACACTGGATAAAACTGCAATCCAGGTTGCAGCCTACTATAGATCACCCACCATGTCCACATTCCTAAATACACTGGAAAATATTAGGGTACAACCCAATAGCCTTATACTGGGAGACTTTAACTACCTCTCCATTAACTGGGAAAATTACTCATGTACCAACACACTTGCTCAACATTTTCTGGAATTCATTAATTCCAATGCCCTGGACCAACTCATTCTTACCCCCACCAGGGGTAGAAACATCCTTGACCTGGTCATTACTAACATGGGTGACCATTGCTCTGTACCAGTAATCAGCTCCTTCCTGGTCAGATCTGACCACAAGCTAATCACCATGGGTATCCACATCTCACCCTCACTCCTCCTAAAGGAAACCACCATAAAACAACTTCTCCAAAGACAACTTTAAGCTTTTGAAAACAGAGGTGGCTAACTTCAAGACACCCATGAAAATGGAAAATAGGTGCAGGACTGCTGAGTCATACACCAATGCACTGTATGAGCACATACACAAGTGCATGGAATGGGCCATACCAAACAGAACCAGGATGCTCTCCTCCAAAAAAAAACTAATCCAATCTGGTGGTCCCCCACCATAAACAAACTCTACAACAGAAGGAAAAAACTGTTGCAGAAAAGGGTGAAGTCCCAAGACTGGAAAAACTCCTTTGTTAGCCTCAGCAAAAAACTGAGATCCATCATCAAATCCTCTAAAGCTAGCTATGTAAACAAAATTGCTGTAGATTCTAAAGACAATCACAAGGCATTCTACAGTTATGTCAAGAATCTACATAGCAATACTCAGATCTGCTTTGCGTTACGGCACAATGGCAATACATATACAGAACCAACTGATATTGCCAACATATTAGCTGACAGGTTCAGTGCAAACTTTACCCACTTTTCACCCCCTAAAGGGCGTATCACAATACCTGAGGAATGCCAAGTCCCTATTATCACAGCTACACAGGTAAAAACCTCACTGTCCAAAGCCAAGAATACAGCTTCCATGAGACCTGATAATATCCCTGGCTGTATTCTACATGAATTACAAAGTGAATTGGCACCACACCTGAGAACCCTGTTGAATCACAGCCTCTTGTTCCTACCAAATGGTGCACTGCTATGGTCATACCACTCCACAAAGGGGAAGTAACTACAGACCCTGAGAACTACCACCCCATTAGCCTGACGAGCCTGATATGTAAGGCTATGGAGCACATCATCATGGACCTTATAAAAAAAGACATCGGGAATCTCCAAAAATTGGACGTCATGCTGTGTGGGTTTGTGAAAGGTAGATCATGCCTGCTCAACCTGATAGACTTCTTTGAGTCTGTCACCAGAGCTGTGGATGAGGGCAAGGTAGTTCACACAGCCTCCCTAGATCTTGCCAAGGTCTTTGATACCATCCCTCACTCAGGAATCATAGATAGACTCACTAAACTAGGCATAAACCCCTATGTAATAATATGGGTTGCCAACTGGCTCACTGATAGAACCCACACTGTGAAAGTAGCGGACTCAAATCTGACAACTGATCAGTTACAAGTGGTGTCCCACAGGGATCGGTCCTAGGTCCTCTCCTGTTTGGCATCTACTTCTCTGAAGTTCAAGCCAATGCAAAGGAACTCTGGCTGACCAAGTTTACAGATGATTACAAACTGGGAGCCATTATTGATTCTCCAACTGATGTATACATTCTACAAAAAGGCCTCACTGACTCCAATGACTGGTGCCAGAACCATGGCCTTAAGCTCAATGCCAAAAAGTGCATTGTCATTCCCTTTGAGAAAAATTCAGTGCCCATGAGCTACCACATAGGCAGTAGTCCAGTAAACACCGAAGGTGTGATAAGAGACCTGGGGATACAGGTCGACAGCAACCTCTCCTTTTATAACCACATTACCACTGTAGTCAGAAAGTCATTCTATGTGGCACATCTCATTACAAAAGGTTTCTCATCCAGGAAGAAAGAGGTCATAATCCTTCTCTACTCATCCCTCATTAGACCTATTATAGAATACAATGCCCCATTTGGTAGACACCTACAACAACTGGAAAGGCCACAAAAATACCTCACTAAGGGGATATTGGGCCTTAGACACATGCCCTAAACATACAGACTCAAAAAACTCAATCTATACTCTGTCTCTTATCGCCTACTTAGAGGCAATCTCTGCTTGACCTACAAAGCCATGTCTGACCCAGAGTTGCTAGATATGCTACACCTAAAGAAATTCCAATCCCTCTGTGCCACATGCTCCAGGGACCTTAACCTTATTACCACAATAAACAGAACATGCTGGAAGGACAGATTCCTAACCCGGAGACTTCCCATGCTCTGGAACAAACGTCCTATTCACGTCAAGTAGAGCACTTCACTGGCCCTCTTTAAGAGAAATCTTGATGAGTGGGGGGGGCAATAGGAAGTTCACCCAGGGGATCACTTCAGTGGCCATGCTTGACAGGGGCACTGGGAACTAACTTTGGGTGACATGATGCCAGGGAATCTTCTTAGGCTAGGCTTATATAGGCTCCAGGGCCATTAGCCTAGTACACACCTATGAACCTATGAACCTATGAAGAAAAGACTGGCTGAGTGTGAGACTGCTTGAAAAGAGATGTTTCAAAACTGGTAGAATTAGAAAAGGCAGTGTGTAGGGAAAATCTGAGATTTTTCTGCTCTACCAAAAAAATAGAAGGAACAGACTGCCTTTATTTTATAAAGGCAGAAATAAACAACTAGACTGGCATTCTTCAGCAGGAACTGTTAATTGAAAGGGCACATCATATATATGCTCCAAGCCTGGCCGTGAGAAAGCAGCCAAGACCTGTCTTAGTAAGGATGCAAACCTATCAGCACAAAGTGTTTATCCTGACAAAACTATGGTGAAAGGGCAAACTTTTAAAAGTTGGAGATAGTACAGTATTTGTGGAAAATTATTATTCACTGTACATCAAGCAGAAGAGAAACAAATTTATTCCAGCAATCAGGGAATTTCAAGAGATGGGTGTGAGATTCAAGGTGCTGTATCCAGCTGTCTTCAGAATATTTTTTTCCTGCAGTATCAATGTCATTTTTTTTATGCTGAATCAGCTAAGGAGGAACTACAAAAGTTTGCCAAACATCAAGTAGAAGTGACCTTGCTTCTCATTCTTCTTATAATAAAGCACATGGAGAGACTTTGACAGTGGAACCTGTTCCACTGTTCCAAGCAAAAATGCTTGAGAGACAGAGAAAAGCACAGGAGGTGACTAGAAGAACAGGGAGTATCATGGAATTGAACCAGAATGTGGATTTGGAAGATGGAGATGAACAGGAAGAAGACCAGCAACATGGAAATTTGTGAATAATTGTGAGAATGCAAAGCATCAATTGTATTTGTGAAATATAGCTGTATAAGAAAACGTGGAAAGAGGGGACTTTTGTTGACTTTTTTAAACTTGTGAGAACCTGAAAGTCATTTGTATCACTGCTTGTCATTAATGCTTGAAAGGACACTGAGGGGAGGGGAAGAGGAAGGAAAAAGGTAACTGTAAGTAAAACAATTTATGTTTTAACAGTATTTCTATGAAACTTTAGATGATATAAATTGCATGATTTATGCTAAAGCATTTTAGTTGCTCTTGTATGTGATAAAGATACTAAAGTAAACAGATACCTTTTTCTCTTGCTTTCCTATTTTTTAGTATTAAAAATGCAGGCATTACAATGCAAAAAGAGAAAAAAAGGCTAGACAAAAGCATGTTTAAGTTAATAGGGTATAATCTTGGATCGCTGAAGTGGGGTTGGTGTGCAAAAGTTCACGGATAATATATGTATAGCTGATATGAGTTCTCTTAATTTTGCATAGTTGAATGTTTAGATTAAGACCCTTCGCTTAATCTAATAGCAAGTTGTAAGTGAAAACAAATAAGAGAACACTGAATGTAATGAAAAGTATTCCTTTAGCAATAAGTATTTCAGCTTGTCTTTAGGAGCCTGTAGCTGAGGACTACACTATTTTATCTTACATTTCCATGGAGACAAGCTGATAATAAGGCAATAAAAAGGCAGAACACTAGTTTTTTCAATATGTTCTGAAAGCATGCAAGTTGTTTTTCACCTCTGGGAGGAGAATAAAGATAAAAAAGAACAGATACCAATTAGTGTAAGTAGAAGCACATGCAATAATATGCATTTTAACATAGATAACCTCAATTATAGGTTAATTAAGACCTGTATTTGCAGCTGTCTATTTGGTACAATTGGTCCTGTTAGGAGGATTAAACTTCATTATTTGAAGATATACATACTTTTGTGGGTTTGTATTAAGAGATAATGGGGGAATCTGGGGGTATGTTTGTTTTTTTTTTGTTTTTTTTTGTTTTGTTTTTTTTAGTTTGTGGGATTTTATTAAAACAAAAAAAATCTTGTAAAATTTGACATTGGTTCCAGTACTGATGATAAGAAAAACTGCATACAGTATTAACCTGCCAAACATTAGTGGGTCCATGTATCACAAAAGCAGGAAACAGACATTTAAAAAGCAGTCATATATAATAGGTGTGAATAATGACTTCTTAAGATAATGGTGACACTTTCCATATTATCATAGAATGTGAATGATCTCACAGATATAGACAAAAAAGAAACAATATTTAACAATAGTAAGAAATGCAGAGTGCAAACAGTAATGCTACAGGAGACACATTTTGGAGAATTGAGCACTTGCATTTATAAAGAAAGGATTTCAGGATGAATATTCAGAAGAATACTAGGGACAAAGGAAAAGAGGAGTACTTATAGTAATACCTGGAAGAGCTAGAACAGTGATAGAAGAGGGGAAAAAGATAATAGTGATAGATTTGTGATAGTAAGAGGCTACTGGCAAGGGATGAGGATTATGCTAGCATGCATTCATATTACACCTAAAACTGGTTTTATGGAGCTTTAAAATTTGGGAGAAATAATCAGCTTTTAGCAGGGAATATTACTTATGTGGGGACTGGAATTTGATTTGCAACAATGAGGTTGTATCGGTGGATTAGAAGGGAAAATATAACAAAAAAGGGTAGCTTTCTGAACAAAGTTATGAAAAGATTTGGTAAATTCAGTAGTAGGAACTTAGAAAGAATTTACATATTGTTCCCTAAGGCACAATAACTGGTTTAGACAGAAATCACATTTCACAGGAACATGTACATTTAATTGAGAACTTTGACACATCCAATAATTATTGCAGATCATGGGCCAATAATTGCTAAAATACAAATGCAGGGTAAGAAAGTAAAGATGTGACACTGGTGCTTCCCCACATACCTGTTAAAATGTGAGGAATTTAAGGAATGGGTAGTGGAAATTATTTGGGAGTTATTAGGGAAGCTAGAAAGTACTCCAGAAGTTATAACTGTTGAGTCTGATAAAACAAAAGTGGAGTTTAAAACTCGGGTAGAAATGAAAGAAAAGATGTATGGTTAAGAAGTAACAAGAATCATTTAGAGGAGCTGATAAAGGTTAAAGTATTACAGAATAAGGGGAATCTTGCAGAACAAGAAGAGGCAGAATTGCAGAATGCTAAAGAGAAAATAAGGGAGTATCTGGATAATATGCATGAGTTTAAAAAGATTGCTGTTAAGCAACTGTTTTATGATAATAACTCTAAAGCACAAAATCTTTTGGCATAATGACTTAAGCAACAGAAACTAGAAAGGGTTGTTGCCAAACTTAGGGAGTCTATAACAAGAAATATAACCAAAGGGGTCCACTTTTAAATCTCGAAATACCAAAATCTCGAGTTTTGAGATATCGAACTCAAAACATCGAGATTTCAGTATCTCGAAACTTAAAAATGAAAAAAAAAAACCCACAGCTAAAATAATGTATTTGGAGGGGGCAAGCCCCCATTCACCCCCACACCCCCCTACTTAAATATACCAACTCTGGGATTGCCCTACAGTGAAGAGAACGGTAATGCTCCTGTTGCATTTGGCATTTTCTTCATGGTAGCACAATCTCGGAGTTCATATATTTAAGTAGGGGGGTGTGGGAGGTGCAGAGAGCTTGCCCCCCTGCAAACACATTATTTTAGCTTTGTTTTTTTTTTCATTTTTAAGTTTTGAGAAACCGAAATCTCGATGTTTTGAGTTTGGTATCTCAAAACTCGAGATTTTGGTATTTCGAGATTTAAAAGTGGACCCAATCAAAGATACTGTTGAGGTATTAGAGATATTTCAGAAATTTTAGGAAAATCTCTATCAAGCAGACAAGCAGGGAAATCAAGAAAAAGCGCAAATGGAAATATTTATGGAAGACTTAAACATGCCAAGGTTAGAGGTAGATGAGGCTCAACAACTAAGAGTTAAGATAGGAGCAGATATGCTAAACAGTTGTGATGTATAACTAATCTGCAGGAAATTATCCAGAAATAGATGGCATTTCTGTGTAAGTCTGCATAGCTAGGAAGAAAAAAGGTGATAAAGATCTGGAGGGTTTTGTTTAATGGCATTTTAAAAGGATGGGAAGCACCTATATCCTAGAAAAAAAGCTATGGTGGCTGTAATACCTAAATATGGTAAAGACACATTTCAATTTTGAACCATGATTATAATGTGTTTACATCTATAATGGCTTAAAGAATAGTAAAGGTGTTGCCAAAATTGATAAATATGGATCAATATGTTTTTTGGAGGGGAGGCACACATTTGACAACATTAACAGAACAATGATGATCCAGAGGGAAGTAGAACATAAGAAAATACTGCTATTGGTGGATCTTGATGCAGAGAAAGCATTTGACAGAGTAAGCTGGGACTATATGAGCCAAGCAATGGAAGCATATGCATTCCCTGATGCAATAATAAGATTAATTAGGAAGATATATGAGGGATCAGAGGGAAAAATCAAAGTGGAAGGGTTCCTCTCTGATAACTTGTGACTGAACATAGGAACTATGCAGGGTTGTTCATTTCCCCTTTATTATTACATCATGTTTAGGTTCATAGGCAATTACTAGGCTAGCGGCCCTAGAGCCATTCAAATCTAGCCATGTTAATCTCAAGTATGCCTATTTGCTCGTTTTGGGTAGTTTGCAGAATGAAGTTATGAACAGAGTGGGTCTGTGATCAGCACCAGCTACCCCTTTGCATGAGGGACATGGGTGACACCCCAGAGGTGAATTTGCAGTCTCCCACCAATTATCTATGTTACATTTGAATAGGGTCAATGAGGAGCTCTGTTTTACATAAATAGGAAGTCTATTTCAGAGAAGTGGTAGTCTCTGGGAGACATATCTGTCTCTCCAGCATGTTCTGTTAATGTCACAAGCTAGGCTAAGATCCCTAGAGTGAGTGGCTTGTGTGGCATTTGATTTGCAGATGTGCAGCATTTCCATTGGTGTAGGGTTGGAGATTGCCCTATAGGCCAGGCATACATCACTTCTCAGCAGCCTAAAACATACAGAGTAAAGTGACAGGGCTTTCAGCCTGTCCATATAGATCATGGTTTGGAGTCCCTGTATTTTCTTAGTGAAAAACCACTGACATCTCTCCAGCTGCTGTAGGTGTCTGGTGAGGTACATGCAAAAGGGTGCATTATACTCTATTAGTGGTCTGATGAGGGTCAAGTACAGTGGAGTTATAGCATCCATTGACCTGGATGCTATGCCCTTACTTATGAGGTCCGCTACATAGAAGGCTTTCCTGATCACTATGTAAGCTTAGTGGTCAAAGTTCAGATTGCTATCAACCTGTGTTCCCAAGTCTTGCATCACCATTTTGGAACTTTAGAGCCACTGGCAAAGAAAATAAGGGACTCATAAATTAATTCAAGGATATAATTGGTATAGTATTCAAGAAAAGTTGACTTTATTTGCAGATGATATTATTTTGTACTTAATAGAACCAGAAAAGAGCATTTCAGTGTTGTAGAACATTCTCAGATAGCTCCGATTTTTTTTCGGGATATAAAATTAATGAAGATAAAACAAAGGCTATAGCTATAAACAATGTACTCACACATGAATTGGTTCAGCTATATCCATATTTATGGGGACATGAAAAAATGAAGTATTTAGGAGTATGGATTAAAAAAGGATTCTGTTATGGCAACTAAGGATATGTGGGAAGACACTAAACAAAAGATAATACAAAAACTGAGGAAACTGTAACCTCTAGCTTATGGAAATGGATAGCAAGTTCTTTTCCTTCTCCTTCAGTAAATACTTTTTAGCCACTTTAGTTTTATACACAGGTCAGGCATATTTTTATTAACCAGAGGAGTAGTTGTATATAGTGATTAATAAAGAGTTAAATGATTTTATCTGGGAGGGAAAAGGGCAAGAGTTGAGTGGGATAAAATGATCATTCTAATAGAACAACGAGGTTTAGGATTATTTGATTTGACGGGATATTTTAGAGCTACACAGTTAAGATTCTTATACATAACACAAGCAGAAAGCTAGATTTCAAAGTGGAAAGTGATAATAATAAAGTAGGGGTCTAATTCAAGAATTAAAGAAAGAGTAGAATTTTGGATGCAGATACTTAAGGAGAATAAGAAATAGTATTACAGAATATTATATTCATAAAGTAGCAGAAAGTGTTCTGCTACTTTCTGCTACTTTATGAATATAAAGTAGCAGAAAGTGTTCTAAGAACTAAGGCAACATAGAAATGGAGAAAGGAGATTCAGACAATAGGGATGAATGCAATTAGGAGGTACACAGAATAGGTAAGAGTGGGCTGGAATTTACTGGAGGAAGCTGGCAAAGGAACTAAGGTATTGGGACCAAATAATAATTGAGGGAAAGATAACAGAATGAGATGGAAAGATGCCAAGAAGATTATTTGAACTGCAGGTTAGAGATTGCCTTCCCTATAAAGGATTGATATCAGATTATAGGCAAAGAGAAAGGGATAGGAGAATCCTAAATGAAAGAGCTGCACTGGTTCAAAATCTAGAACAGAAGCTGCTCTTAAAAAAAGAGATAATTAGTAGGGCATATAAAATATTGCATGATAACTATAGGAATTGATCAGAGGAGGTCAGAAAATTGGGAAGAAAGATTAGATAAACAATTCACAAATAAACAATGGTAGGATGTATGCTTTCAAATATGCAACAAAATATGGAAGAGTTAGGATTTTTGCCTGAAAGTGTTTTCATGGGTATTTTTATACCCCAAGCAGGCTACAATTTTTTTTTCATCAGGTAGATGGCAAATGTTGGAGGTGTAATTTGGAAGAAACAGGGACCTGTGAGCATATGTTCTTGGAATATAATGGGTTGGCAGACTTTAAAAATGCCCTACAGAGAACTTTGTCAGGAAAACTGGGTGAGCAAATGAGTGCAAATAAGGAAGTGATTTTTTGAGCTGGAATACATGATCTAAATTGCCTAGATATGGTAAGGCCTTCTTATGTTTCATTCTGGTGGCTGCCAAACATTCAGTTACTAGAAAATGGAAATCAAAGTCTAAACCAATCATAAATGGGGTAGTGAATATTGTAACATAGATAAAGGAACAGCAAGGGGGATCTTTAGAAAAGGATAGGAGTAAATTACATAGAAAAATGGAAATTTTGGGAACAGTATAAGCAGAAAAAGTGCTTTGAGGGAGGAATGAAGTTTAAAAGAAGGCAGGAGTTGAACAATTTATGTAATGTTGGTTTGACTGTATTGTATAGAACAATGTGTGTGATATATAATGTTTGCAAATTTAAACTTATTAACATGGTATGATTAATTTTATATGCATATAAGTTCACCTGTGCCACAGGTGATAATTTGATAAAGGTGTTTTTTTTAAATAAATCATCCATATATGATCCATAATTGCTAATCCATGGACACTGGCAGTGCCTCAGACTTCTGGTTATTTCCTTTATATTTTCTTAACAAGGAGGTCTGGTTATATTCTTTATTAACGGGTACTTGGAAATATTTCAAATAATGTGTTATCCCTTGATTATACATTGCATATATTTGAAATCTAAACAAGCAATGTCTTTACTTAATACTTGCTTAATATATGTTATTTGCCAAAGACAAAAAGACAATTTTTGGTCTTGGGGATTATAGAAGTTGATTTTAATTATGGCCTAACACTAACTTAAAGAAAAAAATTGTATTTTTTTTTTTTGAAGATATTAAATTCATTTTGCTTGTTTTATACTTTTTTTTTTATTTATTTATGGCATTTGCTTACTGGATCTGTTACTGTTGGTCTTCCTGGGTAGACAAGCTGCTCCTTTTCAGCAGAGGTCCTGGGAGAAAAGCAGCAAAACACAATGAGTAAAAAGTAAAACAATACATAATATATTTTAGACAGTAAGGATAAACATATTTTAGGTTAATATAAGTTAGTCACACTTTGATAAAAATGTTTACACCCCATCCTCAGTCCCTGCCACAGTTTATTACAAAAAAACCCTTGTTTCAAATTGCAGTAAATAGTTGCTACAGTTTATAGCCTGCCTGCATGGAGCGCTACAGGTCTCACATTTTTGATTTAAAAAATCCTTCTTTTAAACTGTAGCAAACTGCTTGCTACAAATGTAGAAAACACTTACTACAGTTTTTCCCTGCTTGGACAGAGTGCTACAATGCTCATGGTTTAAAAAATAACACTCCTTCTTTTAAACTGTAGCAAAATGCTTGCTACAAATGTAGCAGACAATTGTTATAGCTGAGACCACATATGGATCCTGCCTTTTGAACTTGGTCGAGTTTTTTGAAACAGTCACTAAGCCCATTGATGAGAATAAGGCACTTCACACAGCCTACCTTGACCTTGCAAAGGCCTTTGACACAATACCCCACTCGGGCATCATAGACAAACTCACCAGCTTAAATGTAAACCCATATGTCACAAGATGGGTTGCAAACTGGCTCAAGGACAGAACCCACAGGGTCAGAGTTGCTGGAGCTATGTCAGACTCTAAGCCAGTCACAAGCGGTGTCCCACAGGGCTCAGTCCTGGGACCCCTCTTGTTTGGCATTTATTTTTCTGAGGTACAGGCAAACATAGGAGGATTGTGGCTGACAAAGTTCACAGATGACTGCAAACTGGGTGCCATAATTGATACTCCAGCGGACACAAACATCCTTCAGAGAGGCCTCATAGAAATGGATAATTGGTGCCAGAGCCATGGCCTTAAGCTGAACGCCAAAAAATGTATAGTCATGCCCTTTGGGAAAAACAAGGTACCGACAAATTACCACATAGGTGGTAATCCATTAAGTATGGAAGAGGTAATCAGGGACCTAGGGACCCAGGTTGACAGTAACCTCTCATTTGACACTCACATTGCCAAAGTGGTTAGGAAGACCTTCTATATTGCCCACCTTATCATGAAGGGTATCACATCTAGATCAAGAGAGGTCATTGTGCCCCTGTACTCTTCTCTTATCAGGCCAATGATTGAGTACAATGCCCCATTTGGGATGTATCTCACCCGACACCTGCAGCAGTTGGAAAGACCCCAAAAGTTCCTCACCAAGAGGATAAAGGGTCTTAAACATATGTCATATGCTGCCCGACTGAAAAAACTCCAGCTCTATTCAGTCGCATACCGCCTACTCAGAGGTGATCTGTGCCTGACATACAAGGCCATGTCTAATCCGGAATTAATGGACATGCTCCACCTCAGAAAATCCAAATCCATCAGAGCCACGAGAACAAGAGACTTAAACCTCAACACAGAAATAAATAGGACATGCTGGAGGGACAGATTCATAACCCAGAGGCTCCCTACACTCTGGAACAGAATCTCAGTCCATGTTAGGCAGAGCCCCTCACTGACTCTATTTAAGAGAAATCTCGACGAGTGGATGGGAGATCGTAGGTTTACCCCGGGGGTCATCTCTGTGTCACTACTAGACAGAGGCACAGTAAACTAAACCCTAAAAGGGCATAGTATTCTCATCCTAAGGGGTGGTGAAAGCCACACACACTCTGGCTAGGCTTATAAATGCCCTAGGGCAGATAGCCTAGTACGAACCTATGAACCTATGAGTGTTGTAGCACTCAGGTTTGACCGCAAACACAATTCTGGCTTTTAAACCCAGTATTGCACTAAAGAGTGATAAGGATGATCAATGGCTGATCTTGCCCACCCAACACATTGTCCCAGGACCATTTCTCCTTTCTCCCCACCCTAGCTACACTTTTGATTCCTAGACTTGGAGAAAGTATATGACAAGTTCCCAAGAAAGCTGATTTGGGCAGTTTTGTTATAGTTTAAAGTCCCAAAAACAATGAGTGAATTAGGGCAAGCTCCCAATTACACAAGTGCAAACAGTGTTTGAACTCACAAAGGACTTCTCAGGGGAGTGAGTGTGCAACAGGGTTTATCTCTGAGCCCACTGCTGTTCATACTGTTCACACTGGTGATGGACTATATCGGGGAACAGATCAAAAAATCTAATGCATGCAGACAATATGGTATTACAAGCAGATTCTGAACAGGAATTTACCAAATTATAAAGGAATGGAGTGCAAAACTAAATACACAGGGAATGAAATGCAGATAAAATAATACCCATGGTAGTGAATGGAAAACATCAGAAAAAGCTGAAAATTCCGACAGAATGGAAAAACAGTGGAACAGGTTAAAAACTTCAAGTACCTGGGAGGGCTTGTTAAGGAGAAGGGAAGTCTAAATGAGGAGGTCAAAGTTAGAATTACAGGGGGCTGCAGCTAGCTGGAACAGATGGTCAGGAGTTGTGTATAACAGAAGAATGCCAAAGAAGTTAAAAAGTAAAATGCACAAAACAGTGGTGTGACCAGTGCTTGTCTACATTACAAAAAAATGGGCAGTGAAGGCAGACCAGTAAGGGAAGCTACAGATGATATAGATGAAGTGCTTGAGATGGGTGGTAGGATGGACGTAGCTGGACAGATGAAGAAATGAGGACATGGGAGCATAGGCGAAAGTAGCTCCAATTGCAAAGAAAGTAATAGAGAAGAGAAAGACAGAAAATGAGTTGGTGAAAAAGATTTGAAAGATACAGGAAGAAGGCAAGAGGAAACAAGGAGATCCAGCAAAGAGGTGGAGCGTGTGAGAGAAGACCTGTGGCAGTCAGGCATGACTGTCAAATAAGGAAGGAAACTGGCCCTGAAATGAAAGAGGTGGTGACAGTTGGTGTGACATCCAAACCCCGCTTTGGAAATGGGAAATAGAGAGATGATGATGATGATGATGATTAGTATTGGCCTGTTCATAACGACACCGACTTCTAGTGTAACTTATTCTATACTCTAGGAATGCATTGAGTTAGGACCTATCCCTCCAACCATTCATGTTTGTTGGTGTACATTTAAGTCCTTAGTGGGGGTGTTTGCAGAGCCACTGGCTTTGAAAAGAAATAGGAGATCAAATAGAACTGGGTCTGTCATGATTCAGAAAGCAAGACACAGACACCTACCATCCCCCAACCATTAGCTGTAAATATTCGTTTTCATCCATTTCCTTTCTTTAATCTTCTGTACTTACCTCTTTAAATTTTCTATTTTTGTCTTTTACCCTTTTACCAATAAAATTATTTGTTTTCTTTTACTACCTCCCAATTTATGCCTTCTTCATCACTTATGTCAGAAACTTCTTCTGTGTCCTCTTTATTATTTTTCTCATCTGATTTTATTTTATTTCTTTTACTTTTAACATTTCTTCTCTTTGTTCATTTTCTTCTCTTTCTTTTTTCTCCCTCTTGTTTTCATTTTTACAATCCACCCATAAATGTCCAATTTTGTTACATTTATAACATTTCAGTTCACATTTTTGCATATTATCCCATTTCCCCACAAATATAACATTTTCTTTTGTCACAGTTACTTATCAAATGTCCTTCTTATTCACAAAACAACAAGATTTGGGTTGTCCCCAGTATTTTACAACACCCCTGTTCCCCTCCACATTCATCATGCTTGGTGCATGTATCATTTTTGTTGTCCCCAGTATTTTACAACACCCCTGTTCCCCTCCACATTTATCATGCTTGGTGCATGTATCATGTTTGTTGTCCCCAGTATTTTACAACACCCCTGTTCCCTCCACATTCATCATGCTTGGTGTATGTATCATTTTTGTTATCCCCAGTATTTTACAACACCCCTGTTCCCTCCACATTCATCATGCTTGGTGCATGTATCATTTTTGTTGTCCCCAGTATTTTACAACACCCCTGTTCCCCTCCACATTCATCATGCTTGGTGCATGTATCATTTTTGTTATCCCCAGTATTTTACAACACCCCTGTTCCACTCCACATTCATCATGCTTGGTGCATGTATCATTTTTGTTATCCCCAGTATTTTACAACACCCCTGTTCCCTCCACATTCATCATGCTTGGTGCATGTATCATTTTTGTTATCCCCAGTATTTTACAACACCCCTGTTCCCTCCACATTCATCATGCTTGGTGCATGTATCATTTTTGTTATCCCCAGTATTTTACAACACCCCTGTTCCCCTCCACATTCATCATGCTTGGTGCATGTATCATTTTTGTTATCCCCAGTATTTTACAACACCCCTGTTCCCTCCACATTCATCATGCTTGGTGCATGTATCATTTTTGTTATCCCCAGTATTTTACAACACCCCTGTTCCCTCCACATTCATCATGCTTGGTGCATGTATCATTTTTGTTGTCCCCAGTATTTTACAACACCCCTGTTCCACTCCACATTTATCATGCTTGGTGCATGTATCAATTTTGTTATCCCCAGTATTTTACAACACCCCTGTTCCCCTCCACATTCATCGTGCTTGGTGCATGTATCATGTTTGTTGTCCCCAGTATTTTACAACACCCCTGTTCCCTCCACATTCATCATGCTTGGTGTATGTATCATTTTTGTTGTCCCCAGTATTTTACAACACCCCTGTTCCCTCCACATTCATCATGCTTGGTGTATGTATCATTTTGTTATCCCCAGTATTTTACAACACCCTGTTCCCTCCACATTCATCATGCTTGGTGCATGTATCATTTTGTTGTCCCCAGTATTTTACAACACCCCTGTTCCCTCCACATTCATCATGCTTGGTGCATGTATCATTTTTGTTATCCCCAGTATTTTACAACACCCCTGTTCCCTCCACATTCATCATGCTTGGTGCATGTATCATTTTTGTTGTCCCCAGTATTTTACAACACCCCTGTTCCCCTCCACATTCATCATGCTTGGTGCATGTATCATTTTTGTTATCCCCAGTATTTTACAACACCCCTGTTCCCCTCCACATTCATCGTGCTTGGTGCATGTATCATGTTTGTTGTCCCCAGTATTTTACAACACCCCTGTTCCCCTCCACATTCATCATGCTTGGTGCATGTATCATTTTTGTTATCCCCAGTATTTTACAACAGCCCTGTTCCCCTCCACATTCATCATGCTTGGTGCATGTATCATTTTTGTTATCCCCAGTATTTTACAACACCCCTGTTCCCTCCACATTCATCATGCTTGGTGCATGTATCATTTTTGTTATCCCCAGTATTTTACAACACCCCTGTTCCCCTCCACATTCATCATGCTTGGTGCATGTATCATTTTTGTTATCCCCAGTATTTTACAACACCCCTGTTCCCCTCCACATTCATCATGCTTGGTGTATGTATCATTTTTGTTATCCCCAGTATTTTACAACACCCCTGTTCCCCTCCACATTCATCATGCTTGGTGCATGTATCATTTTTGTTATCCCCAGTATTTTACAACACCCCTGTTCCCTCCACATTCATCATGCTTGGTGCATGTATCATTTTTGTTATCCCCAGTATTTTACAACACCCCTGTTCCCTCCACATTCATCATGCTTGGTGCATGTATCATTTTTGTTATCCCCAGTATTTTACAACACCCCTGTTCCCCTCCACATTCATCATGCTTGGTGCATGTATCATTTTTGTTATCCCCAGTATTTTACAACACCCTGTTCCCTCCACATTCATCATGCTTGGTGCATGTATCATTTTGTTGTCCCCAGTATTTTACAACACCCTGTTCCCTCCACATTCATCATGCTTGGTGCATGTATCATTTTTGCTATCCCCAGTATTTTACAACACCCTGTTCCCTCCACATTCATCATGCTTGGTGCATGTATCATTTTGTTATCCCCAGTATTTTACAACACCCTGTTCCCTCCACATTCATCATGCTTGGTGCATGTATCATTTTTGTTATCCCCAGTATTTTACAACACCCTGTTCCCTCCACATTCATCATGCTTGGTGCATGTATCATTTTGTTATCCCCAGTATTTTACAACACCCCTGTTCCCTCCACATTCATCATGCTTGGTGTATGTATCATTTTTGTTATCCCCAGTATTTTACAACACCCCTGTTCCCTCCACATTCATCATGCTTGGTGCATGTATCATTTTGTTATCCCCAGTATTTTACAACACCCCTGTTCCCTCCACATTCATCATGCTTGGTGCATGTATCATTTTGTTATCCCCAGTATTTTACAACACCCTGTTCCTCCACATTCATCATGCTTGGTGCATGTATCATTTTTGTTATCCCCAGTATTTTACAACACCCCTGTTCCCCTCCACATTCATCATGCTTGGTGCATGTATCATTTTTGTTATCCCCAGTATTTTACAACACCCCTGTTCCCTCCACATTCATCATGCTTGGTGCATGTATCATTTTTGTTATCCCCAGTATTTTACAACACCCCTGTCCCCCTCCACATTCATCATGCTTGGTGCATGTATCATTTTTGTTGTCCCCAGTATTTTACAACACCCCTGTTCCCCTCCACATTCATCATGCTTGGTGCATGTATCATTTTTGTTATCCCCAGTATTTTACAACACCCCTGTTCCCCTCCACATTCATCATGCTTGGTGCATGTATCATTTTTGTTATCCCCAGTATTTTACAACACCCCTGTTCCCCTCCACATTCATCATGCTTGGTGCATGTATCATTTTGTTATCCCCAGTATTTTACAACACCCCTGTTCCCCTCCACATTCATCATGCTTGGTGCATGTATCATTTTTGTTATCCCCAGTATTTTACAACACCCTGTTCCCTCCACATTCATCATGCTTGGTGCATGTATCATTTTGTTATCCCCAGTATTTTACAACACCCTGTTCCCTCCACATTTATCATGCTTGGTGCATGTATCATTTTTGTTGTCCCCAGTATTTTACAACACCCCTGTTCCCTCCACATTCATCATGCTTGGTGCATGTATCATTTTTGTTATCCCCAGTATTTTACAACACCCTGTTCCCTCCACATTCATCATGCTTGGTGCATGTATCATTTTGTTGTCCCCAGTATTTTACAACACCCTGTTCCCTCCACATTCATCATGCTTGGTGCATGTATCATTTTGTTATCCCCAGTATTTTACAACACCCTGTTCCCTCCACATTCATCATGCTTGGTGCATGTATCATTTTGTTATCCCCAGTATTTTACAACACCCCTGTTCCCTCCACATTCATCATGCTTGGTGCATGTATCATTTTTGTTATCCCCAGTATTTTACAACACCCCTGTTCCCCTCCACATTCATCATGCTTGGTGTATGTATCATTTTTGTTGTCCCCAGTATTTTACAACACCCCTGTTCCCTCCACATTTATCATGCTTGGTGCATGTATCATTTTTGTTATCCCCAGTATTTTACAACACCCCTGTTCCCCTCCACATTCATCATGCTTGGTGCATGTATCATTTTGTTATCCCCAGTATTTTACAACACCCCTGTTCCCCTCCACATTCATCATGCTTGGTGCATGTATCATTTTTGTTATCCCCAGTATTTTACAACACCCCTGTTCCCCTCCACATTCATCGGGCTTGGTGCATGTATCATGTTTGTTATCCCCAGTATTTTACAACACCCCTGTTCCCCTCCACATTCATCATGCTTGGTGCATGTATCATTTTTGTTATCCCCAGTATTTTACAACACCCTGTTCCTCCACATTCATCATGCTTGGTGCATGTATCATTTTGTTATCCCCAGTATTTTACAACACCCTGTTCCCTCCACATTCATCATGCTTGGTATATGTATCATTTTTGTTATCCCCAGTATTTTACAACACCCCTGTTCCCCTCCACATTCATCATGCTTGGTGCATGTATCATTTTTGTTGTCCCCAGTATTTTACAACACCCCTGTTCCCTCCACATTCATCATGCTTGGTGTATGTATCATTTTTGTTGTCCCCAGTATTTTACAACACCCCTGTTCCCTCCACATTCATCATGCTTGGTGTATGTATCATTTTTGTTATCCCCAGTATTTTACAACACCCCTGTTCCCCTCCACATTCATCATGCTTGGTGTATGTATCATTTTTGTTATCCCCAGTATTTTACAACACCCCTGTTCCCCTCCACATTCATCATGCTTGGTGCATGTTTCATTTTTCTTCTCTTTCCATTTTAACACAGTATTAGAATCCCATCTGCCAGCCCATAAACCCTTTTATAATAAAATTTTGCAAAGTCTGATTCGTCTTTACATAAAGTTTTAAATGCCCTTTCAAAGTCTTTATTTCCTTCTCTGTTCAAAATTGTACATGAATTTTCTTTTTCGTTTTCATGTTAAATGCTTTTATCACAGAAAATTCCAAGGGATGCAGTCCTTTTTTTCATATTCTCCAAGAAAATTTTCCATTGAAAAAAAACAGTCTGAAATACAATCTCACAAAATGTCTCTTTGTTAACAAGAATAAATGCTCTTACCTCATGTGCTTTTACATCCAAAGGAGCTATTAAATTGCTTCACACTTTATACCTGTCCATTGCTTTATCTTCTTAACTTTGAATCCTTACCACGTGCTCCTCTTTCATTCGTTTTATGCTACCTCTTTCTTTCCCACTACTCCTCATTTTGCCTTCTTTTACTTCTTCTGCATATGTTTTCTTTTTCATCTCACTCTTCTTCAGGATTGTCTCTGCATCCTCCTTTTGTATTTTCTCCATAACGTCCCTCAGAAAATGTCTCCTTCATTTTTTGGCTCTCACTCTCTACCATCATTTCTTTAAGTAAATCATCCTGCAACCCTACTGACTGGAGGGTTGTAATTATACATCCATCATTTGCTGACTCATCTCCATTAAACAGATTTCTTTGAAGCATCCCCTCAGAAAACTGTGATCATTCTTGGGTCTCAGTATTTGCTTTCTCCTCCATTTCTCTCATGCCACCATATCTCCTTCTCTCTCCATTTGCCTCCCTCTTTCTCCAGGCTCCTCTATACCTAAATGAAAACAGGAAGTGCTCATGCAAAACGGGCCCCACTCAAAATGACAATGAATAAGGGAAGGTCCCTGATACCCTGGACAAATTTCCCCTACTCAGTATAAATATCACCTGGGTTCTCCCTCCTGAAAAGAGCCACTGGCCTTTTTGAACTAACCTGGTCAATAAGGTGTAAAGAAATAAATAAAATTATGGCTGCACCACCCTAATTTTGATACAATGGCTTCACTAATGAATTTTATACCCTTTCAAAACAAAACATCATGGGAAATTCAAAAACAAACCTAACTGGTGGTCCAACACAATAACCAAACACTACAACAAAAGAAAGAAACTCGTTAAATTATATACCAGATCCAGAACCCCTCTTCTCAAGGAAAATATGAAAAGCATTATAAAAGCAAACTGAAAAACACTACCAAGTGCAATAAAGGAACCCATGAACTTAGGCTGGCCTCTGTAGCCAAAGATAACTATAAATCCTTCGTTAACTATATTAGAAAACTAACACAATACAGTACAGTCCTCTGAAATTATTCTTAATGGCACCTGCTATTTTGACCTTTTAGATATTGCTAATATCCTTGCAAACAAATTTAATGCCAATTTCACCCAAAAATATCTCTCCAAAGCCCTGAAAATCCTGAATCCCTTACTCCCCCAGTTATCTCTAAAGATCATTTACTGAAAGTGCAAACCAAGATCAAAATTACTTCCTAAACAGGACATAATATACCTGGTTGTTTAATTAATAGTTTCAGACCTACTCCTTAAATTGCTTAACCTAAGTTTATCCACTGGCTTTGTCCCTGATGAGTTGCACACAGCAGTGGTAATGCCACTCCATAATGGTGGCCTTACAACTGACTGAGGTAATTACACACATATCAGTCTTTCAAGCTGCAGCTTTAAAGCCATGGAATGTAACATTACTGACCTGTGATATAAGAATCTTAGTAGACAAAACCCCCATCAACATGGCTTTGTGTCAGGCAGATCCTGGCTATTGAATCTAAACTTCAAAGGGTTACAGAGACAGTAGACAGTGGCTATGCAGTGCACATTACATATCTTGACCTGGCTAAAGCCTTAGACATCATCCTCTATGTTGACATCATACAGAAGATAAATACTTTGAAAATCAACCCATATGTAAAAATACAAATAGCAAAAGTGGCTGAAATACAGAACCTAAACAGGGCAAGTTGCAGAAGCTTCATCAGAAAGTATAAAAGTGAACACCGGTGTTCCTCAGTGCTTGATGCTGAGAACTCTCTTTTGGGCATTTACTTCTTAGATCTCCAAGCAGATAGCCAATGCCTCTGGTTAACAAAGTCTACAAACAACTGTAAAGTGAGAGTTGTTGTCAAGTCATCCTCTGACGCTCAAACCCTCTAAACTCTCAGTGTACTAAAAATGGGCTCAAACTAAGTTAAAAAATGTAGTTTAATCACGTTTGGTAGACAGCTCCTCATATCCTCATACTGTACAGACAACACACCACTGCAGAACAAAAATGTAGTCAGTATTCTAGGGACTTGGGCTGGTAATTCCCTCCCTTTTGACCATGATATGGTAACAGTCATCAGGAACTCCTTTTATTTAGCCCAGCTAACTGTTAAAGGAACATCATCAAGGTCTAAAGAGACAATCACTCCCTTATACTCAGCATTGATCAGGTCAGGTATTGAGTACAGCACCCCCATCAGGCTGTGCCTCACTAAACACAGCAAACAATTAAAAACAATCTAAAGGTTCTTCCAGAAAGACCACAGGCCTAAAGTTCCTGAGATACCAAGAGAGGCTGGAAGCAAAGACTTTCGAGGGCAGATGTCTGTCTCATGTACCACTCCATTAGAGACTCAGTAGTCCTGTCCCTCCTGTTTCTCTGCAAGTCCAATAGCTCCACTACTACTAGAACCAGAGACCTAAGTTTTCAATAGCAGAATAATAAAAGAAAGCAGAGACAGGATATGACACACAGCCACCAAAACCTCAGGAATAAACATTCTCTGCATGTTATGCAGCGTAACTAATTATTACCTGCATGTTATGCAGCGTAACTAATTATCACTCTTTGAACATAACCTAGATGATTGGATGTGAATCCAGAATTTACTGCAGAATATAAAGGTATGGCCCTCCTGTTGAATGGAGGTGCATCCTGATGGAGGGTACTCAAAAGGTGTAAATAGTCATAAGACTTTACTATGAATCTATATTTGAAGGTGCTTTGGTGTTTATTTGTGGACAACTCTATTAATGCTTGGTGCACATAATTACTTTTGCTACAGTTTTTAAACTGTCTGATATGCACCATCTCCCTAATTGGACAGACCACTACTAGAGATTCTACCCAAATGTTATCACTTGCTCTTACAGTGTCAGTCGCCAGAGAAGCCAATACTGTTATGTTTAAGTGTTCTTACTATAACAGTTGTACCAGTATAGATACCCACTCACCATCCCCCAGTTATTTAATGTGGAGAATCTCTCTACCTTATGGATGATAGATTTTAAGGAACTGTTTAACAATGTTTGCCGGTCATAGCTTTGGTCAGCATATCATTATTATTACTGTTTCTGACTTCTTAGCATATTCTAATACTCAACTTATATTTTGAGCACGTTATTTTTTTCAGCTTAATTGTGGCTTTTCTAATGGTTCACTTAAATCTCAGTTGAATAACACTTTTATGAAGGTTCAAACAGTCAGAAACAACCAATTGAACCTTCAGCTTCACTAAATATTTTTAAAAGCAGTTTTGTATGGGAACAAGCCCCTCCTGCTGACCACGTAGATGGCTTCGCCCACCATATCCATTTACTTATAGTAACTGTCCTAGATAGCACAGCCATGGAGAAATGACCATGCACAAAGAATCAGTGATGGCATAAGCATAGAAATTGCAGTGGTAGTGATTTTCTGTGGGAAACATCTTTTAATGAGTTCGGGTTGGGTAACTGTAAACTGATGAGCCAATTACTAATTGACAAGTATAGAAGCCTCTTCTAATATATGTTACTATACTGTTTATGTATGTCTTTACAGTGGCTACTCATTTACAGGATTTCTTATTTACTCTGTGAATCTCTTAATTCATTTGAAGGTTATCTGTTTCATGGAATATAACACTGCCTTCATGATAACCTCACGTCTGATAATTTACTAGAATAATAAATCCACCTCTTTCTGACATACCTTTCAACTGTCCAGATTTTCACCGAATGTCCAGATTTTGGACATATTTCTGGTATGTTCCTCATAAAAGTTGTAGTTTTCTGGATTTTTGTGGCAAATCAGTGAGGACTAAAGTCACTATATAATGACAGGCACTTGAGTTTCACACTTCATATCCTTCAGAAAATGCATGGTAACATAAGAACTTTTACTTTAGCAAATTTCTAAGTTTATAAGAGCAATATTTAAAATGTGTCCCTATTTGTGGGGCTTTGTCCTCTAATTATGAATTTGTTCAGATTTTTTGTGGCAAGAGGTTGACAGCTATGCTTCCTAATCATCTTGGTTAGACATTCTCAATAAGACACTCTGTTCAAAGATATATTTTTCTATACTAGCTGCAAAAATCAGGATGTTTACATACGGAGGGATATTCAGAAAACAAAAAGCATAATTCTATGGAACAGCTGGAAATAGTGTGATATGATAAAATTAGTACAACATGGTCCAAGTGGGATTAGGCATGCATGAGTGATATAACAGAGAAGGCATGCAAGGGGCGGAGCTACATAATGAAAATTGTGAATAATGGGAGTTACCTGACTGCTGAAAGTATTACATTTCGCTTAGCCACATGACCCAAGGGAATGCTCAATGCTATGCACATTTACACATCAATGTGCCCCAAAACTGTGATACTGTGTGTAAAAGGGAGTGTTTGGAGAAGTAGCAGGGGCAGTCACCAAACAGATAACACAGGTAAAGACTGACAATGGAGGCAGTGACACATGTACCCCTCAACTGTCCAGGTTTCGGGGGGATTTCTATAATTGTTTCTCAGACTTCTCCATCCTTCCTTCAGTTGAAAATTATTCTGAGACGTTTTAAGTTAACAGTGCTGGCATTTAATAAGTGTCCCTAATTTTGGGCCATTTCCCTAATTAATTTTTGCATCATCCCTAACTCTATAGTTAAACATAGAGAGATATTGGGGTGGCAATGATGGAGTGATACAGACTGACAGAGGGCTGAGAACTGGTGATGTGGAGGGCTGGACAACAAACAAGGGACATAGTGACACAAAAGGATGGGAAACACAACGGTGGACCTAAGAGGAGCTCAGCAAGGACTGCCAGACTGGTCCAGAAGGAACCCACTAGGATGTCATTTGCCTCCATGGCTGATATCATGGGCAGGTTTGACTGATGGATGGGGCCAGCCTGCCATTCGTCTGTCAGCCACACAAGGAGACAATGCAGGGTTCCAGTGCAGGTAACCAGTTGATGGTCTACCTCACCAGCCACTCCACTTCCTGCCACATGATCTAGGAGGGTCCTCAGTACCACTCTGAAATGAGGAGCTTTCACTCTCTCTCTCCTTAAAGTGGCCATGGTGGACAGCAATGAGCATTCCAAGTCACCTTCCACAGATTAAAGTTTATCACCCTGCAGATAAAGAGGCCCGTGGATTGCTGCAAACCCAACAGTAGACACAGTGACCAGTCAAGAAATAAAATAAGTAAAAGTAAATTAAATTGGTAAAAAAACAACAAAGGCATAAAAACTGAAAAAAGTTCATACGTTATACGTATATACACACATGAGATAGAAAAAGGAGACAAAAATACAGCACATTAGTAACGCCTGTAACACTTTATGAAAATAATACACCACTGCTGTCTAGTTCTGTAGAGAATTCCTACTGTTTCTGTGGATACGTTTTTAACTGGAAACAGAAAATGTCATTTTGAGTATCTCTATATCAAGAAAGTAAAAATAATAATAATAAATATATATATATATATATATATATATATATATATATATATATATATATATATATATGGCACTTCTTTTGTTCTAATAATTCTGTTGCTTGCAAATTTAAAATAAAAATCATCTGAGTAAAAAAAAAATAATTCTGTTTCTAGAACTGTTTTGAAGCATTTTCTGTTAAGTGCATTATTTTATTCTTTAGCTAAATCAGTTTGTTCAGCCAGTTGCTGGGCCTGCTAGATTTGTAGTATGTAACCTTTGTGAGGGAGCTACTTGCAACAGATTTTCAGTGACTGACTACTTCTGGGTTGTTACATATCTGTTCTGCTGATTGGCGTTCTTGCTGCTTTGTTTAATTTTAATTACTATTTATTACTAATAGTAATAATTACTATTTATAGTACTATATATTACTAGTTAAAGCCAGGAAAGTTCTTTTTTGTGTTTGCACTTAATTGCCTAAGTACTTTAGCCATTTTAAACTGTTTTCTGTATTGCCTGATACTATTTTTTTATTTAGTTTCTCCCTTATTTAATCTGTTTGACCAGGTGTGGGAACCATCTTGGATTACGTAGTGGTTAATCTACATGAGACTTGGGTTCACATCTGCAGGCTCTGGGTAGCTTACATCACTTGAACTTCAAATTTCACCTGTTTTTCCTGGTAGTTTTGGGGGGGGGGGTTTGTTTATTATTTACTGTACTGAGCTGCAGTAGTTGTAATTCTATAGTAGGTGATATCTGCGAGTAAATTCTTACTTCTTTGCATTACTGAATGGATACCTCCTTCTAACTCCTGTGAGTTTGTTATCCACGTCTCCTCTGTCTAAACAGCTTGTGTGGAGCTGCATGAGCTTTCCCTTAGCTGTGCTGATCTGTGCAGCCCGGGTCCTAGCTGCACTGAGCAGGGCGAATTTGTACAGTACACATCGCTAGTCTAACAAACCTCCACCTTGTAATATTTCCCCTACCCTTCTTTAACTCCTCACAAGCATTCATAACACAGCAGCAGTGGTCATCATGGAGAGACAATAGCCTTATCCCCACCTTCTATTGCCAGCTTTGTAGCCATGGAATCCTAAGGCCATATAAGAATGTAGCTCATGGAATCCTAAGGCCATATAAGAATGTAGCTCATGGAATCCTAAGGCCATATAAGAATGTTGCACATGGAATCCTAAGGCCATATAAGAATGTTGCACATGGAATCCTACGGCTATATAAGAACTGCATCATGTTCACAGAAGACAAATTCCTAATAAACCCAAAGGAATCTATCAGTGAGAGGTGCAAATACGTAACTGAACTGGAGGCATCCCTCTCTCAGTCAGTCAGCTGAACACTTCTTACCCTAACCACATACATGCAACACTCACATCGTACAAACACAAAACTGTCCTGTGCTGATACCATTAAGAAATCTGTAGCCAAGCCTCCTAGGACTCCTAAATCTAAACAACAGCTTAAACTTACAAATCTATTTATTGCATGCTGCCCAGCGTCACCAGGTCCAAACCGACATACAGCATGGAATTACAGGACAGTGCAGCCACAACATGGAGTCACACAACCAGCATGCAAAAGTCCTTAAGATACCAGGACCAAGCTTGTAAATCTAGCAATGCCCTGGTCATAGGCAACTCCATAGTTAGACACACAGATACTCCATTCACTAGGCTGAGCAACAGTGTCACTGGGGCACTCAAATTTCTTCCCCCCGGTACACATATAACCTGATTATTGTGCATGTGGGAGTGAATGACTTCAGATCTTCTCCTTGGATCACATGAAGAGTATGCATCCAAACTGGGTGTGCAGCTAGTACTACACAGTATCCTACCATTGTCAAGAATGATGCCTCAAAGCAAACAAAGGATAATTAAGTTTACTTATTGGCTCATTTATTGGTGTCATTCTAAGAGGATCCAATATATCCCAACCTGAGATGCGATGATTTTCCCTGAGGGCAAAACAATTTGTAGGTTATTGATTTTGTATAAATGAGTGTATTCTTGGACATTGCACACTAAAATATTTTAAATATGAAATAAGTAGAAAAATACATCAGTCTCGGTAGTCATCAGCAGTGTATAATGGGGATGTTATCCCAGTACATAAATCAGATTCAGTCATTTCTTTAAAGCAACACATTGTGCTGAAAGTGATCCAGTAAGATAGGCTGGGGAGGGTTTATTATGGAAAAGTAGCCTTCACTGGACTTTTGCTTTATTTTTATTTAATATTATACTGGCATTTTTTTTATTTCCTTGGTTGTGTATTTAATTGTTTGTTTATTTATTTATGTATGTATGTATGTATGACTGCAGTTGAATGCTTCACAATCTCCACTGTGCAGAGGAATGGATGTCACCTATCTTAAGTGGATTAAGGTGGATCAGCCCTTTGTTGACAGTGAGTGAATGTTAGGTCTAATAACGGCAGATGTGAAGGCCAACAACATGCAGTTTATCTGGTTAGTTGGTGTGTGTGTGTGTGTGTGTGTGTGTGTGTGTGTGTGTGTGTGTGTGTGTGTGTGTGTGTGTGTGTGTGTGTGCGTGTGTGTCTGATCAGTAAAATAACATTATTCTGAAGGAAAGTGATATCACAATGAAACCTTGGAAATGGCTTTTCTAGGACAATGAAATTGTGAGGTCTGTGAAGACACATTTCATTTTAAAACCATTATACTTTAAAAAAAGCATGGCATGACATAGCACAGCATCACATCACATGGCACATCACAGCATTACATCACATAGCATGGCACAGTATAGCACAATAGCACAACATCATATAGCATGGGCATGACATAGCACAGCATCACATAGCATGGCATAGCACAGCATCACATCACATAGCATGGCATGGCACAGCATTACATAGCATGGCACAGCATTGCATGGTATCACATCACATAGCATGCCACACCATTTCACAGCATTACATCACATAGCATGTCATGGCATAGCTCAACACCATATCACATAGCATGACACAACATAGCACAAAATTACGTCACACAGCACGGCACAGTATAGCACAGCATCACATAGCATAGCATAATATAGCACAGCATCAAATCACATAGTATGGCATGGCATAGCACAGCATCACATCACATAGCATGGCGCACTATGGTACAGCATTACATCACATAGCATGGCACTGCATAACACAACATCATGTCACATAGCATGGCATGCATATCACTGCATCACATCATGTAGCATGGCATGGCATAGCACAACATTACATAGCATGGTATGGCATAGCATAGCATCACATCACATAGCATGGCATCAAAAGGTATACCACAGCATGGCATGGCACACAGCAGTACATAGTACAACATGGTCTAATACAACATGGCATAAAATATAGCATAGCATAGCATGGCTAAGTATTGTATCACATAGCATGGCATGACATAGTAAGGCATGGTCTTATACACCATGGTATGTCATCACATCGCATACCATGTCATGGCATCATAAGGTATACCACAGAATGGCATGGCATGCAGCAGCACATGGTAAGGCATGGAGTAATACAGCATGACATAAAACATATGATGGCATTGCTCAACTTTGCATCCCATAGCGTGGCACAGCATCACTTAATGCATTGCAGTGTACACTATCAAAGCACAGCATATCATGAATTGATACAGCACAGCATGGAGTCACATAGTGTGGCATCTTATAGCATTGCATAATTCAGCATGGCATAGCACAACACCACATCACATGGCATGGCATAGTCCAGCATCACTTAATGTACAGCATTGTATGGCCTGACAAAGCATAGCATAACATGGCGAGGTACATCACAATGTAAGTCATGTAGCACATCATGTAGCATAACATCACACAACGTGACATCACATAACATGGCATAATATAGCATAGCAAGACACAACATCACGTCATATAGCTTGATATAGTACTGTAAGGCATTGCATGTCATTGTATAGCACTGTATCCCATATAGCTTTGAATACCATAGCATAGCATAATATATAATGGATATATATATACTGCTGGAAGGAAACTGCAAGTCTCTTTTGTCTGGTTTGACTATTACACCTAAGCTACAGCAGGTTCCCTTGTCCTTTCTCTTTTCTCACTCCAAGTGTCCCAAACATGTTTAAATGTCCATCTCTATTAGCCTATTCAGCCTATTCTGACAACTAATTCTGTTTGTGTACTCCACTCTCGGTGAATAATTGCCTCTTAATGTATAGGCTTAATTGAGTTCCTTAATTCTGACATTTTGCTGCATTCTTTCTATCCAGCATATTCTCACCACACATCTGCTTTAACATCTTACCTATAGCCATATCATGTTGCCCCAACTCTCCTCCTTTTACTGAAAAAGCTGACCTTCTTCAGTCCCACTATCATGTATACCATCATCATCCCATTCTGTGTACTCTATCTAGCAGTGGGACCACTTTCCCCCAATAAGTGCTGTAAGACTATACATGTTATTCCATCTGTGATCTCACAAATGTCCACGAAAGGGACATCATCATGTTCCTATCACTGAATGATTCAGTTCTTTCTACACACCTTAATATGTGTTTTGTTTTTGCTACCATCCTTTTCTAGTGAGATAAGTGATTCATGTTTTCTGCAGAAATGTCCCTGCATCCTTCTTGTGGTCTGAGTTTTTGAAACTGAACCTCCTAAATACGTTTTGCACATCAGTTTTCTCTTACATCAGACACATCACTCTATACCTGGATGGGTAAAAATGGCACTGCCACCTCTAAGACCACATCTCCAGCACACTTAGTCTCTTTGTCATGCTAGTCTTGCCATCTGACATTATTTCTCTCACCTTATGTAATTAGCAAAGAAATTGATTGAGATTACTGTACTCTGTGTGAGGTCAGTTATAAACACATTAAATAAGGCTGGACTTTAGAGCAGCTGGACCTAAGACCAGTCCTCACTTGTCACATATTTCCTCTCCCTGTGTTCTCTCTTCATTACAGCTCTCTCCTTCCTTCAGTCAATCCACATATACCCTCCCAAAAATCTTGGTATCCTCTACTATCCCCATCATTTGTGTACAAAGCCTGTAGTAAGGAATCCAGTTAGAAATGTTGCTTAAGCTCTGATAATTCACATCTACAGGGTTGGCTCTGTTTACCTCCCTGCTTACCCAGGCATACAAGTAGATCAGGTTAACCTGGAATGATCTTCCTGCTACCCAGTAATACAAGTAGTTCAGGTTAACCTGGAATGATCTTCCTGCTACCCAGGCATACAAGTAGATCAGATTAATCTGGCATGATCTTCCTGCTACCCAGGCAAACAAGTAGATCAGGTTAATCTGGCATGATTTTCCTGCTACCCAGGCATACAAGTAGATCAGGTTAATCTGGCATAATCTTCCTGCTAGCCAGGCATACAAGTAGATCAGGCTAATCTGGCATGGTCTTCCTGCTACCCAGGCATACAAGAAGATTAGTTTAACCTGGCATGATCATCCTGGTATCCAGGCATACAAGTAGATCAGGTTAACCTGGCATGATCTTCCTGCTACCCAAGCATGCAAGTAGATCACGTTAACGTGACATGCTCTTCCTGCTACCAGGCATACAAGTAGATCAGGGTAACCTGGCATGATCTTCTTGCTACCCAGGCATATAAGTGCATCAAGTTAACCTGGCATGATCTTCCTGCTTACCCAGGCATACAAGTAGATCAGATTAATGTGGCATGATTGTCCTGCTACCCAGGCATAAAAGTAGATCAGGTTTATCTGTCATGATCTTCCTGCTAGACAGGCATACAAGTAGATCAGGTTTATCTGTCATGATCTTCCTGTTATGTATCCATGCTGAAATCATTAAGCAACTTGTTCTGCCCCAGGAACCTCATGAGACTTGCCTTCAGGCCTTCCTCTGTCATTTTGCCCACTGATGAAGTCAGACTCACTGGCCTCTAGTTCCTTTCGCTGCTCTTTGCTCTAGTTTTGTAGCTGAGAACTGCAACTGCTTGTGTTTGATCCTCCTCGGCAACCCCTTCCATAATGGAACTGCTGAAGAGCTCTTTCAGAGGATATAATAAAGTTCTTCCAATCTTTGTCAGAAAACTGGGTGATACCTCCTCTGGCCACTTTGCCCCATCCTTCTATAGTGTCCTTAATGCCTTCCTCACTTCTTACCTCTCCAAGCTTTCCACCACCAACCTCCGTTTTGCCCTCCCAGATGATATCCTGCTTTATTTTTTTCCCTTATGAAGGTTAACAGAATTCTCCCCTGTTTGGCAGGGGTTCCTATCATGAAACAAAGAGTCTGGAGATCGAACAGCTTTAATATCGGAAATGCCGTTCACCAGTGTGTTTTTTGCGAGATCTCAGTACAGTGAAGATTGGAAAAATGTCCCTTTCCTCACTGTAGTGCAATCTTGGAGTTGGTATATATAATTAGCTGGGGGTGTGGGGGGTGCAGCCCCCACAAGAGTGACTTTGAGGTATGGCATTTTCGATGTTTAAGCCGTTTGCTCTCAGGTCTTTTCGATCTTATAATATAGACCCGGGCCGTTTGGCAGCATCATTATACCTTTGACCATCCCAAGCCAGGTTACCTATCTGCCTCCCTTTTGAATCTACATACCCATAGAATGCCTTCTTCCCCATCTAATACATTTTATTGTTATTCTACTCCAAAGCACCTCCCCCAGTTACTTTTCTCCCATATCCCAACAGCCTTTACAATTAACTCATCTTCCTTCCCATTTCTAGTGACACAGCATAATCTTAGATGTGGATCTTTGTAGGCACACCTAGTTTATTTTCTTTAACTATGAAATCTGTAAAATCTTCTGATAGCTGATGGAACCACACTGTTTTTACCCATGTTGTTACATACATTCTTTGTATTCCTTTATAAAATGATACCATGCAGCTTGTAAGCAGTCCTAGGGCTGAATGAAGTGTAGGAAGGCATTTTGATTGCACCATTTAGCTTTTGAAAATAAATCTGCTATGCTTACTTGTGCACAGGCCCCTATATGACTCACTCAGCTACAAGCTACACATGAGACTTATAGAACCATTGCATCCCCATGGGTCATCAGACAATTAAAATACACGGTTTTGTACTCCATTGTTATCATATGCTTTATGTGCTCTCTTCAGATTCTTTGAATTACGTTTATGAAGAGACCAGAATGTTTCTCATTTCTTTCCACTAGCATGGTAGAACAACAGCATGTAATCCCACAGATTATGATATAAACTGTTGTTAGAAAAGGGAATAGGTTCTTTGACTAAGTTTAAAGGAACAATCACAGCTTCAGACATACCCTAAAACAGCTGATAAAGCTGGCACAGATAACAGTATACTGCAGTGCCTGCTTTTGTTCCTGCCTTGTGGTACAGAGAAAAGCTCTGCCTTAGTGAAATACTTGCCAGTCAAATAAGTACAGAGCTGGTGGGGGAGCTGAACCACCCTGGTCCTACTGATAAGACAGGACAAAGGGAAAGATAAGAAACCTTTCCCATTCATCCAATCATAATGCACAGATTACATCTACAGGGTTCATGACCTGTGTTATCTGTTGCCATGGAAACCTTGTCAGATTTGAAGTGTATTGCAGGGGCTCTTTTTTTGTACATTTAAAGGTGAAGAAGGATGATTGTTTACTGCTGCTGATTCTCGCTTTGTGTAGGACAGATCTGCCCTGGTGTTTTACCGAATATAATTAAACTAGCCAGACGTGGCTTAAGTAATTTTCATAATCAAGATCTAAAAGACTGGAAATTTCAGAATGATATTTAATGTAAATGTTAAATGAAAACTAAGTTGCTTGTTAAATAATTGTTTTCTTTTTCTAGAATCTGTTCTTGTATATGTTGACAAGTGTTTTTACTGCTTTTATAATATGTTGTTTTGCTTTCAGCAACATGGCTAAAATTGGTTGGTGATGTCAAGCGTACCCAAACAGAATGAAACACTTCATGCCCAATTCAGGTTGTGGCAGAAACTTGAGGCACACTAGAGAAGATGGAGGGGTTGAATACACCTTTTACTTCCCGGCAAGAGCTCTCAAATGCTTTTCCCAGTGTATTCCCAACTCCCTACCTAGTTGCTATTACAGCATCTTCTCCTGAAGGTATAACAAAGCTGTTTGTCACTTGGCTCAAAGCTCTGCATCTACTCTTTTCATAGTAAAGTGAATACTTCTTCACTGAACCTGCTTAAACAATGCAGTTTTGGGTAATTGTCAGTGTACCCCCACAATAGCATCACCCCCCACATTGCTATCATTATTCTTACTTACTTCTCAATGTGAACCTATGAATATTTCCCTTACAACAATCTTAAAAAATGTACGCTCCTCAAACAAACTACTTATCTATACTAGCAGATCCAACAACTTGGCAGGTGACTCTCTGTTCTCTAATACTGTTGGAAAGCACTGGAATCTCCTACCCACTGAATTCTTATCTCTGTCTTGACTAACCCATTTTAAACAGAAACTAAAATTATTTCTCAGTACACATTGGTTATGCCCTTGTACTAACCCTGACTAACTTTCTTCCTTTATACGAATGAATACTCTTCACCCTTACAGACTTATCCTTAAAGAACCAAATGACCAGGTTATTGCAATTTAAATCTTTGTATATATGTATATAGTTACATCTTTTATACATTACCTTATTCTGCTTGTGTTATGCTCACTATGAGTATTGTATTTTTATTAACAACAGCTGTCTTAAGCTCGGACTGTTTAAACATTCCATATTGTATATTGTATGTGTGTTGGAGCTTTTCTCCCCAGGCCTCTACTGAAAATGGACATGTATCCAGTTAGACTAGCCCAGTCAACAAATGTAAAATAAATAAATAAAAATAAAATATTTCACTGTGCCAGCCTTGTTAATAATACCTAGGTGGCAGATAAAGATTAAAAACATGGTCCCTTTCTTCTCCTGTCTTTGTGCTGACCGCTTACAAAGACTTCTCACTCTTGGCTGATATGCTTTACAATCCAGGAATAGTTTTCTTGACTGTTCTGTGCAGTTCAGTCTGAATTGTTGGTAGTGTTGCTGTTTGCCATCTGTTGAAGCTCACCTTTGTGATTCAATCTGCTACTGAGTGTGCAGTCAGAAAGTTAAAAAATGACTAGAAACATACACAGAGATGAACACCCTGCAGTTAGGAGAATGTGAAGCTGAAATCAGTGTACATTCATTCTGCAGAATGAAAGGAAAATATGCAACTTATTACACAGGGGTGTCAGTCATTACCTTTTGCCTGCTTGTGCATTTAAGTTCTCATACTCTGAGGTCACCATGACAACCTCTCACCTTATCTTGTCCTTCGTTTGCACTGCATCTGTGTGATGCAGTACATCTTTGCACTGAACCAAACGCAGCTTCAGTGCCACATTTTTGCTTTGGCAGGACCTTTTTTTTTACACCCTGACTCTATGAATTACGGCTTTTCTGTTACTGAATCTACAGGTGTCTGTGGAAAGGAATGGTCATACATGTCTGTGACAGTTTGTTTCAATGAGCACATGAAACTGACCCAGCCCAATCATGGGGACTGTGACATTGTGCTAGTAACCTCTAGAGTAGCTCAGACAGTGGCTGTTTTCTTGTGTCTTCTGCAAAAGAAGAAACATTTTTCAGTTTGATGACATGCTCTTTTGCATTCCTTAGGAAAAGCAGACAGCCGGTATCAGCCCTACTCAACTCTGAAAAAATATCAGGGTATTCCTTTATGTAGTACCAAATTATACTACTCTACTCCAACGTACGTATTTGCAAACATGCAAATATATACGTACATACCGGTGCCATTCAATCTATCAAGATTAAATATTGTTTTGAGCCATCTCCCAATCAATCAAAGGCATAGTTATTGAAAATTTGGCACATCCTTTTGAAATGTGCCTTCACTGTGTGAGACTGCTGTTCAGCAGTGGCTGGAAATATATCCCTTTCTGAGTTCTTACTGTAGCACTCAACATTCCATCTCCAAAATGTGTAATAAACAGGCAAAATATGGAAGAGTTTACTAAGAACTTTTGCCAGAAATCTCACAAAATGATTAAAATGTTACGTTATACTGGTTAAAAGGTATCTCATAAAATGTTCTTTTGATGAAATAATATGATTTATCATTAATTACTATGAATATTAGTTGAAAAACCTTCTTAATACTGAATCTGTGACAGAACATTTCAATGTGGAACAGCCATGAACATGGGCTTTTAAAGACTCGGACACTTCAGAGGTATGATCTCAGAATGAGGTACACTTCAGAGGTATGATCTCAAAATGAGTATGATCTCAGAATGAGGTACACTTCAGAGGTATGATCTCAAAATGAGTATGATCTCAGAATGAGGTACACTTCAGAGGTATGAGCCTTGCTGCTGTGTGATCTCAGTGGTGGGGGTATAAAAAGTTGCAGGTGAGTGGGGAGATGCAGTCCACAGCATGGGGTGGGTTTACTTGGTTTGCCACCTGTAAAGAAAGCTGTTATTGGTGTGTGTGTATGTTTGAGTGAATTTGGATTGAATATTCAAAATTTGGGGCATGCCTGGTAGTGCGTGATGGGGTGTATGTTTTGATCATGTTTTTTGATCACTTGTGTGATCACTGTGTGTTTAGATCATTCAGTTTATATGCCAACATATACATGGGTGTACACACACATACACACACACACACTCATATATACACATATGCAAGTTTATATATATGATCACACACACACACACACACACACACACACACACACACACACGTATACATACACACATACACAGATGCTTACACATTCCTGTTTGTATACACATACGTGCATGTGTGCATATTCATGAACACACACACACAGGTCATCTCTTTACAGAACTTGCCTCTTGCTTACTTGTACTTTACTGCACAAAATACATCCTATAGGCCTTGTGCAGTTGTCCACCTAAGAGTTTGAACTCTGTTTCTTTATTCATGGCAGTACTTTAGTGTGATGAACAGTTTTCTAGCCTGCTAGTGGAAGCAAGTAGCCCAAAGAGAAAGCAAAAATTGAGACTGGCATGTCTTGCATCACTGGGAGACCTGCATGTAGTAGCATATAGGAGTGCATGTTATACTACCAGTGAATCACGCTGCATGCAGCGATCAGTCAGCGGAGATGACTTATCACATGTGGTTGAGTCTCATCTCATCCTGTAAGTATCAAGGCCGAGCAGAACTAGAAGGCACTGCCTTTGCAGCAGTACTGCAAAGCCTGGACATGAGTCACACAGCTGCACCTACATCCAGTGATACACTTTGATAATACTATGTTGTTACTCAACAGTAACAGTTGCATTCTGGTAGGCCCTTCCAGTTTGTTTCCTGCAGTTGCAGTCAGTCACAGGAAGCAGCATGTTCTGCCAAGAAAGGCAAGTCACCACAGCAGCATTGTGTTGTTCAGCAGCACAGAATGTAATGTTCCTGTTGCTATATCTCTGATCCAGGGTCCTGGGTTTGATTCTGCCTTATGAATAATATACAGGCAGGGTTTGGATGTTCTTATCCAACGCTACTCCAGTTTACTCCTCCCACATTCCAAAAAGTAAACATTTTGGCTGGTGGGGTGCTGTAATAAACAATCCCAAGGCTTATGTTCTTCTGTAAATAAGTGTTCAGCTGACCGACCTAACTCAGGTAAAATACAAAATTAATAAACAAAGACTAAACAAGAGAGTTGGATGCCGCCAGCTGCAGAAGCAATAATAAAGATACTATCTAGCAAAATTGGAATAGGTAATGTTCCAGTTATTATGGTAACACCCTTAGTAGTAAGAGGAGGCCCTTAACATTTCAAACAGGAGTACAAAACTGTCAGAAGACGCTATTAAAATTAAGTTATTATTGAAAAAATCCAACCTTAAAGAGTGAGTTCACTCTCAGTGCACATTTTGCCTCGAGAAACACTTTATTTTCTCCTTAGTACGGTGTAATTCTTCAAATCAGTTCTTATCCTGTTCACTACCTCTAAGCTGCAGCTTTGCATTGCACAACTAAAATGTATGCACCCTCCCCTTTGCAGACATAATGAGATACTCGCATTGAAACACATTCAAAATCATTCCTAACAATAATTATCAAAAACACCAAGCAATGACTGCTCTGACGGCATACAGAGTTCTTTATCTGTAAGTTTGCTACTGGCTGTTAACCAGTCTTCTCATGAAGATCTATGTTTGATTCCTTGGTCGCATATGAAAAGAGACACTTGTGCTTTATTAGTGTTACCCAGTTAACAAATAAACCAAACCAGAGTGCATAATGAGATCATGTGACCTCAACAGTAACCAAAAGCTTGTTCGACAGTAACCAAAAGCTTGTTTTTGTTTTCAGTTATTAGTCGGTGATCAGAGAAAAGCTACTACCCTCTTCATTGCTATAAGTTATAGCAACTACTGTGGAAAAAAAGATGTAAATGGCATTTATCTGAAACTTTATGTTACTAAATAAATATAAAGTCATATATCTACATGCTGTCTGTTCCAGCTCTACCTGTGATCACCACATTTCTAAGAAGCCGGGAGCAGGAACCAAGCAGAATGCCAAGTGCTGATGAAGAGAAGCTAAATGACAGCCAACCACTTAAGGTCCAATTTTCTGTGGTTTAAAACTGCAGAGTTAAAAAACAAAAGGGAATTGTAATGAAACTGTCTGTTACTGCCATGGGATGAAGTGCAGGGGGGGCAGTGTTAATTTCATTGCTGTTCCATTTATCCATTTCCAGGCCATTTTAACTGCACATTTTAATCTATACCACTAATTGGCTCTGAGTCTCGATAAGGCCACTGGAGGAATTTCAGAGAAATGGAAAGCAGTGGGAGTGGAGAGTAGGGGGCAGGGGTCTACAAAGGAAATAATGTGCATTTGCTTTTTTACATGGCTTCCTTTCTGTGTGATTTGACTGAACATACTAAAGGTGGAGTTTGTTTCTTCATCAGGCAATGCTGTTTTACAGAGATGTGAAGGTGGAGTTTGTTTCTTCATCAGGCAATGCTGTTTTACAGAGATGTGAAGACATGTTACACTGTTATATGACAGGGATCTGTGCATCAACTGTTTTTTCTTATCTACTTAAAATATAAACTGCAAAAGCCATCAAGATCTTACAAGCACTTTTTTTTCCAGAATTTTAAGATCACAGATTTAAATGAGATGTTCCTGCATGTGTTTATTATTTTCTCATTCTGGTTGTTCATTGTTTTGTTTCCTGTCGTCTTCCTTTAGTAGTGCCATGATGGGGCATTACCTTTCAACTGTACAGATTTTTGTAGAATGTCCAGATTTTTGCCTTATATTTTTGGGGTTTACTATTGAAATTTCTTAGTGCCTGTGATCGAATGGCATGTGTTCAAAAGGCACTTTTCAAAAGGGCACAATGCTGAACCAGACGACAACGAATACAAAATGCCAAACGTGCAGTGTAATTCGGTAGTCTGAGTTCAGTATTGTGAGTGGTGATTGTGGTACAGTGAGGAACAGGGAGTTTACCCATTTCCTCACTGTAGTGTGATTTCGGACTTGGTATATATAATTTGCAGGGGGTGTGGGGGTGCAGAACCCCACATTGGAGAGGCAAAGAGGCTTGCCTCCCTGCAAAATAGTAAAAAAAATGTGCCATTGACTTGACAGTCTAATGGTACCCTATGCTGCATAGCTTGGGTGACTGACATCACCTACTGCTATGTCAAATACATCGAACTACGGGCGTCGGTGTATTCAGTTTTGACATGTATGCCTGATCAGCTTTATGGATTTCAACATTTTGGTTCGAAATTTTAATTGGCCGATGATTGCATTTTCAGAATTTCAATAGTAAACCTGTTTTTGTTACATTTTTCATAAAATTGTGGTTTTCAGGCAAATCATTAGCAAATGAATGAAGATTTAAGTCAGAAAATAATGGCAGACATTTGAGTTTCATACTTCATACCCTTCAGAAAATTTATACAAATGCAAAACATGACATTCTATTAACTTTTTAAGTTTGTAAGAGCAATATTTAAAAATTGCCCCTATTTTTGGTCCTTTGTTCCCCATTTATTTATTGCTTTGTCCAGATTTCTTGCTCTAAGAGGTTGAGCTGTATGTGAGGGGGTGCCCAGCCACTGGCATAACCTCTGCAAGTTCAGAACTATATCAGGAGTAAGCATAGCATACTGATTAATGTGTAGACCTACAGATCTAAATACTAGGGTTTGAATCTTGTCAGCTTCCATTTCCACAGTGGATGAACCTGCATAAGTTGCTTAGCTTTCTTGTGCTCCCCAGTTTCCCTGTAAAAAAAAGAACCAGGAGATCCATCCCATTGTATTTTATGGTATCTGCACAGACTTTTGCTAGTCTGTCTATCGTCGGGCTATTTCATCAAAAACTCATAAGTTCTGTCAAAGCTGTGTGACCTAAGGGGTGTGTATCAGGTAAGGGGTACAGAAGTGAAGCTTTCTGCAAGGGCTGTGATGCTAGGAGCTACATCCAGAACACTATTCTGTTTTATATGTTTTTTTGGGGGGTGGGCAAAACATTCTACATATTGACTAGGATTCAAAATGCTGCACTATATGTGATTACATGCTTACAAAAGCAAAGTAATCCAGTCTATATTTCTGCACCATTATTTCACCTCAGGTTAATAAATGTAGAAAAATCAACCTGACAAATGCAGCAGTGCAGAAACAGAGCTGTCATTCCCCATTTGGATAGGTGCGCTACGCCTGTGACACCATATACACCACCAACAGTAAAATCCTGAGTCATATAGTACCTCTTTCTGTGTTAGGAAAACAAGCCCATTTTTCTTAGTTCCTCCTCTCCTGACTAGTCAGTCTTTGAAGCCAGGGACATAGCAGAACATTACTTTACTTTATGTGGAGGGTTATGTGTCAATCCCATATAACTACTTTAATAATAAGATAGCATAACACCACTAAAGCATGATATTAGAGCCATACATTGCTGTTCCTACACACCACTAAAGCGTGATATTAGAGCAGTACATTGCTGTTCCTACACACCACTAAAGTGTGATATTAGAGCCATACATTGCTGTTCCTACACACCACTAAAGCATGATATTAGAGCCGTACATTGCTGTTCCTACACACCACTAAAGTGTGATATTAGAGCCGTACATTGCTGTTCCTACACACCACTAAAACATGATATTAGAGGCGTACATTGCTGTTCCTCCATACAACTAAAGCATGATATTAGAGCCGTACATTGCTGTTCCTACACACCACTAAAGCTTGATATTAGAGCCGTACATTGCTGTCCCACACACACACATAAAGCGTAATATTAGAGCCGTACATTGCTGTTCCTACACGCCACTAAAGTGTGATATTAGAGCTGTACATTGCTGTTCCTACACACCATTAAAGCATGATATTAGAGCCGTACATCGCTGTTCCTACACACCACTAAAGCATGATATTAATGCGTACATTGCTGTTCCTCCATACAACTAAAGCATGATATTAGAGCCGTACATTGCTGTTCCTACATACAACTAAAGCGTGATATTAGAGCCGTACATAGCTGTTCCTACATACCACTAAAGCTTGATATTAGAGCCGTACATTGCTGTCCCACACACACACATAAAGCGTAATATTAGAGCCATACATTGCTGTTCCTACACGCCACTAAAGTGTGATACTAGAGCCGTACATTGCTGTTCCTACATACAACTAAAGCATGATATTAGAGCCATACATTGCTGTTCCTACACACCACTAAAGAGAGACATTAGAGCCGAACATTGCTGTTCCTACACACCACTAAAGCGTGATATTAGAGCCATACATTGCTGTTCCTACACACCACTAAAGAGTAATATTAAAGCCGTACATTGCTGTTCAGACACACCACTAAAGCGTGATATTAGAGCCGTACATTGCTGTTCCTACGCACAACTAAAGTGTGATATTAGAGCAGTACATTGCTGTTCCTACACATCACTAAAGTGTCATATTAGAGCCGTACATTGCGGTCCTGACACACCACTAAACTGTGATATTAGAGCTGTACATTGCTGTTCCTACACACCACTAAAGCATGATATTACAGCCATACATTGCTGTTCCTACACACCACTAAAGCGTGATATTAGAGCCGTACATTGCTGTTCCTACACACCACTAAAGCGTGATATTAAACCCATACATTGCTGTTCCTACAGGCCACTAAAGCGTGATATTAGAGCCGTACATTGCTGTTCCTACACACCACTAAAGCATGAGATTAGAGATGTACATTGCTGTTTCTACACACCACTAAAGCGTTATATTAGAGTCGTACATTGCAGCTCCTACACACCACTAAAGCATGATAGAGCCATACATTGCTGTTCTTAGACACCACTAAACTGTGATATTACAGCCATACATTGCTGTTCCTAGACACCACAAAAGCATGATATTAGAACTGCACATTGCTGTTCCAGCACAGGACTAAAGCGTGATATTAGAGCCGTACATTGCTGTTCCTACACACCACTAAAGCCTGATATTAGAGCCGTACATCGCTGTTCCTACACACCACTAAAGTGTGATATTAGAGCTGCACATTGCTGCTCCTAGACATCACTAAAGGGTGATATTAGAGCAATACTTTGCTGTTCCTAAACACCATTAAACCATGATATTAGAGTCGTACATTGCTGTTCCTAGACACCAATAAACTGTGATATTAGAGCCATACATTGCTGTTCCTAGACACCACTAAAGTGTGATATTAGAGCCGTACATTGCTGCTCCTACACACAACTAAACCTTGATATTAGAGACGTACATTACTGTTCCTACACACCACTAAAGCGTGATATTAGAGCCGTATGTTGCTTTTCCTACACACCACTAAAGCATGATATTAGAGCCGTACATTGCTGTTCCTACACACCAGAAAAGCGTGATATTTGAACCATACATTGCTGTTCCTACACACAACTAAAGCGTGATATTAGAGTCATACATTGCTGTTCCTACACACCACTAAAGCGTGATATTAGAGTGATAAATTGTTGTTCCTACACACCACTAAAGTGTGATCTTAGAGCTGTACACTGCTGTTCATACAAACCACTAAAGCATGATATTAGAGCGGTACATTGCTGTTCCTACACACCATTAAAGCATGATATTAGAGCCGTACATTGCTGTTCCTACATACAACTAAAGCGTGATATTAGAGCCATACATTGCTGTTCCTACACACCACTAAAGCGTGATATTAGAGCCGTACATTGCTGTTCCTACACACCACTAAAGCATGATATTAGAGCCATACATTGCTGTTCCTACACACCACTAAAGCGTGATATTAGAGCCGTACATTGCTGTTCCTACATACCACTAAAGCTTGATATTACAGCCGTACATTGCTGTCCCACACACACACATAAAGCGTAATATTAGAGACGTACATTGCTGTTCCTACACGCCACTAAAGTGTGATATTAGAGCCGTACATTGCTGTTCCTACATACCACTAAAGCATGATATTAGAGCCATACATTGCTGTTCCTACACACCACTAAAGTGTGATATTAGAGCCGTACATTGCTGTTCCTACACACCACTAAAGCGTGATATTAGAGCCATACATTGCTGTTCCTACACACCACTAAAGAGTGACATTAGAGCCGTACATTGCTGTTCCTACACACCACTAAAGCGTGATATTAGAGCCATACATTGCTGTTCCTACACACCACTAAAGCGTGATATTAGAGCCGTACATTGCTGTTCAAACACACCACTAAAGCGTGATATTAGAGCCGTACATTGCTGTTCCTACACACCACTAAAGTGTGATATTAGAGCAGTACATTGCTGTTCCTACACATCACTAAAGTGTCATATTAGAGCCGTACATTGCGGTCCTGACACACCACTAAAGTGTGATATTAGAGCCGTACATTGCTGTTCCTAGACATCACTAAAGCATGCAGCAGCTGGAGAGGCCACAAAAGTTCCTCACCAAAAGGATAAAGGGTCTCAAACATCTGTCCTATGCTGCCCGACTGAAAGAACTCCAGCTCTATTCAGTCGCTTACCGCTTGCTCAGAGGTGACCTTTGCCTAACATACAAGGCCATGTCAAACCCAGATTTGATGAATATGCTTCACCTCAAAAAATCTAGATCCGTCAGAGCCACAAGGGCGGGAGACTTAAACCTCGACACGGCTATTAATAGGACGCGCTGGAGGGATAGATTCATCACCCAAAGACTCCCTATGCTGTGGAATAAAATCCCGGTATATGTGAGGCAGAGCACCTCGCTGGCCTTGTTCAAGAGAAATCTTGACCAATGGATGGGAGATCGCAGATATACCCCAGGGATTACCTCAGTGTCACTGCTCAACAGAGGCACAGCAAAATAATGGGTATAGTTCCCCATACTAAAGGGGTGGCGTAAGCCACAAAACTATGGGCTAGGCTTGTAAATGCCCTCGGGCAGATAGCCTAGTATGAACCTATAAACCTATGAACCTATGATATTACAGCCATACATTGCTGTTCCTACACACCACTAAAGTGTGATATTAGAGCCGTACATTGCGGTTCCTACACACCACTAAAGCATGATATTAAACCCATACATTGCTGTTCCTACAGGCCACTAAAGCGTGATATTAGAGCCGTACATTGCTGTTCCTACACACCACTAAAGCATGAGATTAGAGATGTACATTGCTGTTTCTACACACCACTAAAGCGTTATATTAGAGTCGTACATTGCAGCTCCTACACACCACTAAAGCATGATAGAGCCATACATTGCTGTTCTTAGACACCACTAAACTGTGATATTACAGCCATACATTGCTGTTCCTAGACACCACAAAAGCATGATATTAGAACTGCACATTGCTGTTCCAGCACAGGACTAAAGTGTGATATTAGAGCCGTACATTGCTGTTCCTACACACCACTAAAGCCTGATATTAGAGCCGTACATCACTGTTCCTACACACCACTAAAGTGTGATATTAGAGCTGCACATTGCTGCTCCTAGACATCACTAAAGGGTGATATTAGAGCAATACTTTGCTGTTCCTAAACACCATTAAACCATGATATTAGAGTCGTACATTGCTGTTCCTAGACACCAATAAACTGTGATATTAGAGCCATACATTGCTGTTCCTAGACACCACTAAAGTGTGATATTAGAGCCGTACATTGCTGCTCCTACACACAACTAAACCTTGATATTAGAGACGTACATTACTGTTCCTACACACCACTAAAGCGTGATATTAGAGCCGTATGTTGCTTTTCCTACACACCACTAAAGCATGATAATAGAGCCATACATTGCTTTTCCTACACAGCAGTAAAGCGTGATATTTGAATCATACATTGCTGTTCCAACACACAACTAAAGCGTGATATTAGAGTCATACATTGCTGTTCCTACACACCACTAAAGCGTGATATTAGAGTGATAAATTGTTGTTCCTACACACCACTAAAGTTTGATCTTAGAGCTGTACACTGCTGTTCATACAAACCACTGATATTAGAGCCGTACATTGCTGTTCCATAGCACTACTAAAGCGTGATATTACAGCCATACTTTGCTGTTACTACGCACCACTTAAGCGTAATATTAGAGCCTTACATTGCTGTTCCATAGCACCACTAAAGCGTGATATTAGAGCCATACATTGCTGTTCCATAGCACCACTAAAGCGTAATATTAGAGCCATACATTGCTGTTCCTACACACCACTAAAGTGTGATATTAGAGCCGCACATTGCTGTTCCTACATACAACTAAAGCGTGATATTAGAGCCGTACATTGCTGTTCCTACACAGCACTAAAGCGTGATATTAGAGCCATACATTGCTGTCCTACACACATATAAAGTGTAATATTAGAGCCATACATTGTTGTTCCTACACACCACTAAAGAGAGACATTAGAGCTGTACATTGCTGTTCCTACACACCACTAAAGCGTGATATTAGAGCCATACATTGCTGTTCCTACACACCACTAAAGCGTAATATTAAAGCCGTACATTGCTATTCATACACACCACTAAAGCGTGATATTAGAGCCGTACATTGCTGTTCCTACAGGCCACTAAAGCGTGATATTAGTGCCATACATTGCTGTTCCTAGACATCACTAAAGCATGATATTACAGCCATACATTGTTGTTCCTACACACCAATAAAGCGTGATATTAGAGCCATACATTGCTGTTCCTACACCCCACTAAAGCGTGATATTAAACCCGTACATTGCTTTTCCTACAGGCCACTAAAGCATGATATTAGAGCCGTACATTGCTGTTCCTACACACCACTAAAGCGTGAGATTAGAAATGTACATTGTTGTTCTTACACACCACTAAAGCCTTATATTAGAGTCATACATTGCAGCTCCTACACACCACTAAAGCATGATAGAGCCATACATTGCTGTTCTTAGACACCACTAAACTGTGATATTACAGCCATACATTGCTGTTCCTAGACACCACTAAAGCATGATATTAGAACTGCACATTGCTGTTCCAGCACAGGACTAAAGCGTGATATTAGAGCCGTACATTGCTGTTCCTACACACCACTAAAGCGTGATATTAGAGCCGTACATTGCTGTTCCTACACACCACTAAAGTGTGATATTAGAACCGCACATTGCTGTTCCAACACACCACTAAAGCGTGATATTAGAGCTGTACATTGCTGTTCCATAGCACCACTAAAGTGTGATATTAGAGCTGCACATTGCTGCTCCTAGACATCACTAAAGGGTGATATTAGAGCCGTACATTGCTGCTCCTACACACAACTAAACCGTGATATTAGAGACGTACATTACTGTTCCTACACACCACTAAAGTGTGAAATTAGAGCCGTACGTTGCTTTTCCTACACACCACTAAAGCATGATAATAGAGCCATACATTGCTTTTCCTACACAACAGTAAAGCGTGATATTTGAATCATACATTGCTGTTCCAACACACAAATAAAGCATAATATTAGAGTCATACATTGCTGTTCCTACACACCACTAAACATGATAGTAGAGTGATAAATTGTTGTTCCTACACACCACTAAAGTTTGATCTTAGAGCTGTACACTGCTGTTCATACAAACCACTAAAGCATGATATTAGAGCCGTACATTGCTGTTCCATAACACTACTAAAGCGTGATATTGCAGCCATACTATGCTGTTACTACGCACCACTTAAGCGTAATATTAGAGCCTTACATTGCTGTTCCATAGCACCACTAAAGCGTGATATTAGAGCCGTACATTGCAGTTCTATAGCACCACTGAATCGTAATATTAGAGCCATACATTGCTGTTCCTACACACCACTAAAGCATGATATTAGAACCATACATTGCTGTTCCTCCACACCACTAAAGCGTGATATTAGAGCCATACATTGCTGTTCCTACACACAACTAAAGCGTGTTATTAGAGCCATACATTGCTGTTCCTACACACCATTAAAGCGTGATATTAGAGCAGTACATTGCTGTTCCATAGCAGCATTAAAGCATATTAGAGCTGTACATTGCTATTCCAAAGCATGATACTAGAGACTTACATTGCTGTTCCTACACACCACTAAAGTGTGATATTAGAGCTGTACATTGTTGCTCCATAGCACCACTAAAGTGTGAAATTAGAGCCACAAATTGCTGTTCCATAGCACCACTAAAGAGTAATATTTGAACTGTACATTGCTGTTCCTACACACCACTAAACCGTGATATTAGAGCCATACATTGCTGTTCCTACACACCACTAAAGCGTGATATTAGAGCCGTACATTGCTGTTCCTACACACCACTAAAGCATGATATTAGAGCCGTACATTGCTGTTCCTACACACCACTAAAGCGTGATATTAGAGCCATACATTGCTGTTCCTACACACCACTAAAGCGTGACATTAGAGCTGTACATTGCTGTTCCTACACACCACAAAAGCGTGATATTAGAGCTGTATTCTGCTGTTCCTACACACCACAAAAGCATGATATTAGAGCCATACATTGCTGTTCCATAGCACCACTAAAGTGTAATATTAGAGCTGTACATTGCTGTTCCTACACACCACTAAAGCGTGATATTAGAGCTGTACATTGCTGTTCCTAGACACCACTAAAGTGTGATATTAGAGCCGTACATTGCTGTTCCTACACACCACTAAAGCATGATATTAGAGTCATACATTGCTGTTCCTACACACCACTAAAGTGTGATATTAGAGCCATAAATTGCTGTTCCTACACACCACTAAAGTGTGATATTAGAGCTGTACATTGCTGTTCCATAGCACCACTAAAGCGTGATATTAGAGCCATACATTGCTGTTCCTACACACCACTAAACCGTGATATAAGAGCTGTACATTGCTGTTCCTACAAACCACTAAAGCATGATAATAGAGCCATACATTGCTGTTCCTACACACCACTAAAGTGTGATAGAGCCATACATTGCTGTTCCTACACACCACTAAAGCATGATATTAGAGCCATACATTGCTGCTCCTACACACCACTAAAGCGTGATATTAGAGCCGTACAATTCTGCTCCATAGCACCACTAAAGCGTGATATTAGAGCCGTACATTGCTGTTCCTACACATTACTAAAGTGTGATATTATAGCCGTACATTGCTGTTCCATAGCACCACTAAAGCATAATATTAGAGCCATACATTGCTGTTCCTACACACCACTAAAGCATGATATTTGAAAGTACAGTTTTGTACCTACCATAAATGCAGATGTTCGAGTGTATTCACTGTTGCAGTCATTACAATTGGGTTATCCTGCTGGCAGGATACACGCAGTCAGCCTGAATTCCAAAGTCCTGGTCCAGCGTCGTTTGCTGTCACCTCCTCCCTGATGTCAGTGCGTCAAGGGTATAAAAGATGCAGCCAATGCCATTTTCTTCAGTTTTTCTTGCCCCAGATGTCAGGTGCCCCCAAAAGGGTAGGCTAATTTATGCCAATAAGCATGCATGCAGTAAAGTAAACTCTTCCTACATCTACAAGCAAATACACCACATAGGTTTTATAGAATACAGAAGTGCAGATAAGTCCCAGCAAAGGAAAGGAGGATGGTGGGTGGGTAACCTGGACTGCAACAGTGAATATATTCAAACATCTACATTTATGGTAGGTACACAACTGTACTATATTCATCGTGTTTCACTGTTGCAGTCATTACAATTGGGTTGAATCTCAAAGCTAAGGTTGGGAGGCTGGGGCTAAATAGGATTAGGAGAGGCTATGAGGCCCTGCAGAACTGCAGTGGCAAAGCCTGCCCTGGATTTAGAGTGGAGAGGTAAGTGATAGTGCTTTGTAAAAGTATGCACCGAACTCCAAGTTGCAGCCTCTAAGATGTCTTTGGTTCGTACTCCTCTGAGGAAGGCTGCTGAAGTGGCTGCTGCTCTGGTTGAATGTGGCCTAATGCCCTTAGGCACTGATTTGCCATGCTGTGAATAGCAGAAACAAATGCAGTGGCCTATCCACTTTGAAATAGTCTGCTTTGAGATAGCCTTTCCTTGTGATCCTGCTGCATATGCCACTAGAAGTTGTTCAGTCTTTCTGAAAGCTTTGGTTCTGTCCAAGTAGAAGCATAGCTGCCTGTGAATGTTCAAAGAATGCAGAAGTCTCTCACCCTTATTCTGTGGGTTTGGATAAAAGGTAGGCAAATGAATTGTTTGGTTCAGGGCCACACTAGACACTACCTTAGGCATAAATGTCGGGTTTGTCCTCAGAGAAACCCTGTCAGGATGGAAAATGATAAAAGGTTCCACAGTCATGAGAGCCTGTAACTCTGAGACTTGTTTTGCAGAGGTTATTGCTAGGAGCAGAGCTGTTTTCCAGGATAAGAATTTTATATCAGCTGTAGAAGCTGGCTCAAAAGGAGGCAGTGTGAATTTTTCCAAGACATAATTGAGGTCCCATGCAGGTATTGGTGCTCTGCTTGGAAGTCTTATGTTTTTGGCCCCTCTGAGGTACTGCCTTAGTAATGGATGAGAAAAAATAGGTGGTTCTGTATTGTAATGAGCTGAAATGGCAGAGACATGAATCTTAATTGATGAAAAGGATAGGCCTTTGTCCAGCATCTCAGTTAAGTATTGCAACATCTGGGGAATATTTGGTACAATCGTGTAAATTCCTAGTGCCTGGTTCCAAGCACAAAATCTCTTCCATTTTTCTGCATAAGATTTTCTGGTGCTAGGCCTCCTGGCCTCCAAAATAACATCCATCACCGCTTTAGAGAGAGGTGTGTTTTGAATGGTTACATTATCCGCCATGCTGCCAGATTTAAGGTCCTGAGTTGGCTGTGCAGGATCTGACTGTTTTGTTGGGTCAGAAAATGAGGAATTTGAGGTAATGTCCAGGCTGGGCATTGAGACAAGTTCTTTAGGATTGGGTACCAGTGCTGGCGGGGCCAGTCTGGGGCAATCAGTATCATTTTTGGCTTCTCTTATCTGACCTTTATGAGTACCTTGGGGAGGAGAGGCAGTGGAGGAAAGGCATATACCGTTAAGTTTTTCCAGCTGAAAGATAGAACATCCACTTTCCATGCTTGCTTGTGGTAAGTCCTTGTGCAGAATCTCTGTAGTTGGCAGTTGTGAGGAGAGGCAAATAGGTCTATATCTGGGCATCCCGAGTTCCTTATTATCATGCTGAAGACTTGTGGATCCAATTTCCACTCGTGGGGATCCATTAGGTTTCTGCTTAGTTCGTCTGCCAGAGTATTTATCTTTCCTGGCAGGAATTGTGCTTGCAGGTGTACTTGGTAAGTCAATGCTGTGTCCCACAAAGTCATGGCTAGTCTGCAGAGGGGGTAGGAATGTGTGCCTCCCTGCTTGTTTATGTACCACATGACCGTAGTATTGTCCATCTTTATCAATAGTTGTCCTGGATGAAGTAGATCCTTGAAGGCTGTCAGGGCATTCTGAACAGATAGCATCTCTTTTTAATTGATATGTAGATGCATTTGGCTTGTGGACCATGTGCCCTGAATACATCTCCCTGCCATATGGGGCCCCCAGGCATAATCTGATGCATCTGTTGTTAATGTCTGCCTGGCTGTGGGTAAAGTGAAAGGCTGTCCCTTGTGGTGACAGGCCTTTGCCCACCATCGAAACTCCTGGTGCAGGCAGGGAATGAGGGTAATTATTGTTTCCAGGCTGTGGCAATGTTGTGTCCAAACACTTTTTAGATACCATTGTAGATTCCTCATATGCAGTTTTGCATATGGAATTAGCAGAATGCAGGATGCCATGAAGCCCAATGCCTGCAGAATTTATCTTGCAGATAACTGGGTTTTTGTTGCCAACATTTTGAAATAAGTAGTCAGTTGTCTTTGTCTGGCGTGAGATAAGTCATCTGGGCAGTTGTATTTAAGCTTGCACCCAGGAATATTATCTCTTGAGAGGGTACTAGTTTTGATTTCTTTTAATTTACTGTGTACCCTAGGCATGTTAGTAATCTTTTTACAAACGCCAGATGCTGTAGTAGAATGTCCTTGTTCTCTGCTTGAATAAGGCAGTCATCCAAGTAAGGATATATTTGTATTCCTCTTTGTCTACAAAATGCAATTACTGGTGACAGGCAATTTGTGAAGACCCTGGGCACAGTAGATAAGCCAAAGAGCAGTGCAGAGAATTGGTAGTGCATTGAGCCAGCTATAAATCTGAGGTATCTTCTGCATGATTGTCTGATTGGGACATGCAGGTATGCCTCTTTTAGGTCTAAAGTCACAAGCCAAGCCTTCTTGCCTAACATGGGCAGAAGCTGCTGCAGAGTCAATATTTTGAATTTTGGAATATCCAGAAATGTGTTTAGAATAGACAGGTCCAGTATTGGTCTCCAGGCTTTGTCCTTTCTGGGCACCAAGAACAGTCTTGAGTAAAATCCTAGTCCTTGCTCTTGCTGTGGTACTCGCTGGATGACCCTCATGTCCATGAGGGATGAAACTTGTTTTTGTGCCTCTGCCCATTGATTGTGTGGCAGGTCTGGCATACCGTTTTCCCTTGGCAGGGTGTGAAAATCGAACCTGTAGCCTTGTGACACTTTGTTCAAGACCCATTTGTCCTGGGTGATCATGTGCCAGTTTTGTGAAAAAAGTGTTAGTTTTCCCTCCAAAGGAGCTGCCAGCAGATAAGTGCTTGGTGCTGGCAGGGAAAAGTCATTGAGACTCTTTCCTGTATGGCTGTGATTTATCTTCTCCGCTTTTGGAGGTAGAAGCACCCCATTGTTTAGACCTGTATGAGCCTTGGGGCTGGGATCTGCCTCTGGGGTGTCTGTATCTGCCTCTTTGTGGCCTGTCTGACACTGGAAAGGACCAATTCTTTGTAGGCCAGTTCCTGCTAAATCTGGGAGGCTGTACCTGTAAGAAATCCTTGACTGTTTGCATAGATTTAGCTTTGTCCTCCATTTTCTTCAAGACCTCTTCTGCTTTAACACCAAACAAGGTATTATGCTGTAATGGAGCATCTAATAATTTTGCTTTAACATGATCAGGCAGAATCTGTTCCTTTAACCAAGCATGCCTCCTAATGACAGAACCCGTAACAGCGGCCCTGCAGGAGGCCTCCAGAGAATCAAAACCACATTGCAAAGTATGCTTTCCCACTTGTTCAGCTGCTTGCAATAAATCCTGCATTTCTTTGTTTTCTGCACATTTAGAATTTGTCAACATTTTCTGTTTAAGAAGTGACATAAGATATTGCTGATATTTAAGCATATGAAACTGACAATTTAAAGCCCTTACAGCCAAGGTAGCAGAAATGTAAATCCTTTTCCCCCATCTGTCCAGGACCCTTGAATCCCCATCAGAGGGGATAGGTTTTTTTGCAGTGGAAGCCTTGACCCCTTTGGGACCCTGAGAGATAGTTTCTGGGTCAGCAGCAGGGTTTTTATAAAGAAATTTATGTGAGTCAGGAATCCTGTAGTATCTGTCTGGCTTAACAGGAGCTGGTGGTAAAGAGTCAGGAGTCAGACAGGACACTATAAATACATCATCTACAAACAGGAGGAACAGCAAGGGGCCTGTGCTGAGGTAGTAAAAGAAAATCTCTGAGCCTTTTCTTAGATTCTGAGTAATCTTGGCTCTCCCAGTGGAAGTGCTCCCTCATAGTATGCAAGGTCTCCCCAAAAGAATAATCCTCAGGAGGAGAGGCTGAAGGGATAGATTCTTCAGCATCGGAATCCTCATAGGGAGGAAGAGAGTATTCCTGTTCAGAAGAGGAATCAGAGGAAATGAAAACCTGATCTGAAGATTCATATTCTGTCTCTTGCCTAGGCCTCTTATCAGGAGGGGGATGGGAACCCCTGATCAAAGTAATTAGGTCTTTGGCCATTTTAAGCATCTGTTTTTTAGGCATGGAAGCCTGTCCAGGGGAATGTTGTACTTGTTTCTTTATCTTTAAAGGTGCTTTAGTCTTTGCCTTTGAAGCTGAAGTCATTTTCACATATAACTGTGTAGGTCTGAAAACACCCTCAGAAGCCGATGCCTGCTCAGCGGCTCCGGACCCATCTGAGGGAATAGTTTCTGAGGGTCCAATACCTTGAGTTTCCAGCAGCCTAGTCGGCTCCATGTGGGAGTCAGAAGCGGCCTGTGGCTCTGAGGTAGCAGGCGTCAGGGGCTGCGAAAGCGCTTCACTGAGAACCAGCAAACCAGTGACTGGCCTAGCTGAAGTCTCGTCGTCAGTTATGGACCTCGGATGCCTGTCCTTTTCTTTTTCTTTGCGCTTTTTATAAATTCCGGTAGTCGGTTGCTCCGACAGCATTATATAATTAAATCTTTTGCCAAAATAATGAAATGCAAAATCGTACCGACACTTAATAGTGCGTTGGTTAAATATAGGACAAAACCGACAACTAGCAACGTCGTGGTCAGGGCCTAGGCAAGGAATACAGTAAGAATGAAAATCCTTATGAAGTATTTGCTTCCCACAAGAAATACAATTATTAACTTTTTCTGACATCGGTCTGGAGCAAGAAAAAAGTTTCCCCAACAGGGTACTTAGCTTTAATGAAGACTTCGGATCTGAAATTCGAATTTGAAAATCTCAGGAGTCGGCCGACCGGCACTTGCAAACTGCTTTTGCTTCGGGCACCACTTGGCAAGAAAGACTGAAAAAAAAATGGCATCGGCTGCATCTTTTATACCCTTGGTGCACTGATGTCAGCGACAGCAACCGTCGCTGGATCAGGTCTTTGACATTCAGGCCGACTGCGGGTAGCCTGCCAGCAGGATAACCCAATTGTAATGACTGCAACAGTGAAACACGATGAACATCTGTACATTGCTGTTCCTACACACAAATAAAGGGTGACAGAGTCATACGTTGCTGTTCCTACACACCACTAAAGTGTGAAATTAGAGCTGCACATTACTGTTCCTACACACCACAAAAGCGTGAAATTAGAGCTGCACATTGCTGTTCCTACACACCACTAAAGCATGATATTAGAGCTGTACATTGCTGTTCCTACAGACCACTAAAGTGTGATATCAGAGCTGAACATTGCTGTTCCTAGACACTACTAAAGTGTGATATTAGACCCAGACATTGCTGTTCCTACACACCACTAAAGCATGATATTAGAGCCGTACATTGCTGTTCCTACACACCACTAAAGCATGATATTAGAGCCGTACATTGCTGTTCCTACACACCACTAAAGCGTGATATTAGAGCCATACATTGCTGTTCCTACACACCACTAAAGTGTGATATTAGAGCCATACATTGCTGTTCCATAGCACCACTAAAGTGTGATATTAGAGCTGTACATTGCTGTTCCTACACACCACTAAAGCGTAATATTAGAGCCGTACATTGCTGTTCCATAGCACAACTAAAGCGTGATATTAGAGCCATACATTGCTGTTCCGACACACCACTAACCCATGATATTAGAGCCGTACATCGCTGTTCCTACACACCACTAAAGTGTGATATTAGAGCCATACATTACTGTTCCTCCACACCACTAAAGCGTGATATTAGAGCCATACATTGCTGTTCCTACACACCACTAAAGCGTGATATTAGAGCCATACATTGCTGTTCCTACACACCACTAAAGCATGATATTAGAGCCATAAATTGCTGTTCCTACACACCACTAAAGCATGATATTAGAGGCGTACATTGCTGTTCCATAGCACCATTAAAGCGTGATATTAGAGCCGTACATTGCTATTCCTACACACCACTAA
>NC_056747.1:1300470875-1300568375 GCF_019279795.1 Protopterus annectens
AAAGCGTGATATTAGAGCAGTACTTTGCTGTTCCTAAACACCACTAAACCGTGATATTAGAGTCATACATTACTGTTCCTAGACACCAGTAAATCGTGATATTAGAGCCATACATTGCTGTTTATACACACCACTAAAGTGTGATATTAGAGCTGTACATTGCTGTTCCTACACACCACTAAAGCGTGATATTAGAGCTGTACATTGCTGTTCCTACACACCACTAAAGCGTGATATTAGAGCCATACATTGCTGTTCCTACACACCACTAAAGTGTGATATTAGAGCTGTACATTGCTGTTCCTACACACCACTAAAGCGTGATATTAGAGCCATAAATTGCTGTTCCTACACACCACTAAAGCATGATATTAGAGCTGTACATTGCTGTTCCATAGCACCACTAAAGCATGATATTAGAGCCATACATTGCTGTTCCTACACACCACTAAAGCGTGATATTAGAGCCATACATTGCTGTTCCTACACACCACTAAAGCATGATATTAGAGCCGTACATTGCTGTTCCTACACACCACTAAAGCGTGATATTAGAGCTGTACATTGCTGTTCCTACACACCATTAAATCGTGATATTAGAGCCGTACATTGCTGTTCCTACACACCACTAAAGTGTGATATTAGAGCCATACATTGCTGTTCCTACACACCACTAAAGCGTGATATTAGAGCTGTACATTGCTGTTCCTACACACCACTAAAGCGTGATATTAGAGCCGTACATTACTGTTCCATAGCACCACTGAAGTGTGATATTAGAGCCATACATTACTGTTCCTATAGCTATGGTGAGCACTGGTATCATGCTATAAACTTCTGCCTCATTCTAGCTTCAACATGAAAGAGGATTCAAGTTTACGTGGTATTACAAGACAAGACTCTACTAGTCCTGTGTCCTTGAAGTGTCTCTGTGACTTAAACAAAAGACTTGTTCCATGTTAGGAGGTGAGTTGAAGGGACATTGGTAGGTTTTCAGGTGTTTAGGAACAGCTATGTGTGTTCTCCTGTACATGCCTATATGCCTCTAAATGTTTCTGATGTTAATGGTTTTGTTTGTTCACCTCCTGTCTCTTGTCTCTTTGCAACTCTCACCAAATTAACTATTGTCTAAAAAACAACTAAACTACCTCTGCCCTGCCATTATTATAGAATTGAGACATGCACTACTCATATGCTATCCTGCACCCCTTTACCCACTGGCACCTTATTTTCTCAACACCTAAACACTCTCACTGTCATCCCTATTCATTCTTCCACCTTTGTGCCTGCTTTCCTTCTATTCTCTTGCTTCAAATAAGGAATAATTGAATAAACAGTAAGTAATTCTCTGGTCTACCTAGCTAGCTGATATCTACAGTGGTTTTGTATTTTTAAAAAAAACTTCATTACTTAATTCCATGTTACCTTATCAGTGCATGCATACTCATGTGTGCACAACATGATGTATGGAAAATGAGCCCAACTAATCATGAAAAATGTGTACTATCATTCAATTTGGCAAACATGCCCTACTCTCTGTCTCTTCCCCATTTACACACCATGTGGTACATCAGGCAATGAGCACCTTTCAGCGCTTGTATAAACAATATTCCGCTGCTAAATGGAAATGCAGTCAGGGACTCGGGTACCAAACTGCATCATGGGCCCCACACAAATAACATAGAAGAATTAGGGTAGAATAGCTAAATACCATCCCAACTTATCGAGTCTCTATGGATGGCACCATGGCTTAGCTTCGCTCTTGTGAGAGGGTCACTTGTTACACAGCTGGGATGCAGCACTATAGGGCTTTGGTGGGGCACTGGATAGATCAAGGGCTCAGAGCTCTAATGGCTTTGATGTCTGAAGTTAGGATCTGGCTGCTGAGAAGGCTAAATGATTGCAGACATTATTTGTTTCATAAGGTGCATACATGCACACAGTGACACACTGACGCAGTCACACACCCATACATACACACTCTCTCACACAGACACACCCACGTGTGTACAGACACACACACACACACACACACACACACACACACACACACACACACACACACACACAGACACACACACATATTCAGATACAGACACACATACACATTTCCAGATAGGGTTGAGTGGTGATGGCTTTGCTAAGAACAGCAATATATATTTTAATTCTGTAATGTTGGTTGACTGAGAAAGTGACACTAAGCACAGCTTGTTTACAAGGGAGGTCTATATAGATTAAATGGTTTACTATCAAAACCTGGAAATGTACCCAGTCAAGTGACGAACCGTCGAAATCAGGTTTTCCAAGAGGTGAAACATCAAACTTTACCATACTGAACCCTGAATGTCAATGTTTGGATGGCACATGCAGGTCAAGAGGCACATTGTAAAAATGACGAATATTGAAGTCTTGACATTACCGTGGTTCGAGATGGGCGCTGAAAAATGTTTTCATTTTCACTATTCCAGTTTGACAATGTGATGACTCGACCGCGTGCATTTTCAGGTTTTGATAGTAAACCAGTTAAACAACTTCTGATTACAGTAACACGGAAATGTACCATAATAAACTTTTGTAACATCATTTCAAGTCTCTATAATATGGAGTAATACAAATAGAAAACCGCTAAAGACAGGTGAAACATTAATGAACAAAATAAATATGCGATTCACACCAAGTCAGATCACTTCCTACGTACAAGTCAAACTGCAGTACTCATCATCATCATCATCAGCCCCCTTCTCTCATTTTCTACATGGGCTTGGGGTATCTTTTTATCTGTCACTGTCTCTCTCGATTGAATGCCGGATGTCTGCCTTCTTTGACACTCATGCCTGACTCTTGCAGATCTTCCCTCACATAATCCATCCACCTCTTTTCTGGACATCCTTGCTACCTCTTACTTTCCTGTTGTCCCTCCCAAATCTTCTTCCCTAGATTGTCTTCTGCTAACTATGCAGTAATCTAATCTGTTAATAACTTCTATAGTGCATATTAGTATGTTATGCAAGGCAAACCAGATAAAGAAATGTGCTGAACTGGGAGTAGTGGACACACAATCCTTGAGATGAGCAATACAGAAGAAGTGATCTTTCAGAGAACACCATCTCACTGACTTTTGTGGATTTTTTTTTTACTTGTACATTAAAACAACTTAAGTTTAGTCAATACATAAATATTGTGAGTGGCACTCTACTAAATAAGAAGAAGTAAGTTTTAAAAACAGAATATCAAGAATAATTTTTCCATAGAAATTGTTAGGTGATACAAATGAAAAGGATCGATGCTGCCATTCATAGCCAGTCTCCACTGCTATCCATATGTTAACAGGTATCCTCACATATGAAGGAGTAGCTTGGCAGTTTTACCCACATGTTTTATTATGCACAAAATGCAGGGGATTCTGGATTCAATATCCAGACTAGCATTAGTGTTTCCTTTCCTCTTCAGTGGTTAATACAGTATTAGGTTAATGGTTTGTACTGCACTGGATGCTTGTTTATTCAAAATTACCATTATGGTGGCACCTCCTATTGGAGGAAATTATGCACCTAACTGTCCAGCAACTTCTTGCTGGTCCAATGGCAGACAGCAGCACAGAATGCAAGGCATCCTGGGTTAAATACCTAGGCAAGGATAAGCATTTGATTTAATTTTCAATTTTTAATACACTGCTAAGTTAAAGTTTTGTACTAGCTTTATTACAGTTGAATGATATAAATGTACACACAACTAAACATGCATCTATCCCTCTGCTTTATTTTATTTATTTGTGTTTTGTAATAAAGAACTAAGGCAAAAACATATGTGTAGAAGCAGGATATGTGCAAACAAGGACTCATGAATTCACAGAGATCTGCAAAAAGTCGTAATGTAATTGAAGGTACAGATATAGTACAGGAGTTCTCATATACTGAGGTATTACAAAGGTATGTACGATATGTATAGGATCCCTTAGGGAGTTTTATCTGCATAAAGTTTACTTTTCCTGGGAGATGCACACACATCTGGACACAAGGCATATATTAGCAGCAAAAGGCAGTTTGGCAGAAAGCCATGTACTTAAACTGCCAGAAGGGACATGTTGCTGAAAAGTTGTCTTAAGGAGGATGGCCTGTATATGAGGATATCTCTCTCCCTTGATGATTAATAGCCCCACAGTATTTATAATGAATGGTGAAAATGAACCATCTCCCTACACACCAGAAAAAGATTATTTTATAGATAAAGTTTTCCTAACTAGAGTTTTGGCTAAATATTGATCACAAGTTCATTCAGGAAATGTGTTTAACTGGAGGTCCTAAAATCACCAACAGGATTTTATGGAGAATGCCTCTTGCACATAAAGAAGTGTAGTCAGTAAACTGGTGCAAAAAATAGATGAAAACTATAATAATTTAACTGCAAACTTTGCTAGTAGGGGGAAGAAATGCCAGATTTCACTGGTCCAAAGAAATAAATTACTTTCTTGCCACCTCAGGTTGGTGTAAGGCCTACATACACTTAATGACTCATCATAATATTTGCGTATCCTACTTCTTGAGTAGATGGTGAATTCTCTAGAGGCAGATAATGGTTCATGTACTACCATCCATAAAACAGAAACCAGGTTAAAATAGGAGAAATTCCCTTTATTACACAAATAACTAATGACTTTGTAGTACTGCTCCCAGTAAGAAGCAAGTTAAGCTGTGCTCAGTTTGTGGTAGCAGCACATTTTGTCTCTGGCCTTTCTGCCCTTAATCAGTCTCTACATGAGGTGAAATTCCACAGTCACTTTATTTTTAAAGAAATCAGTTTGCTGTTTTATGAGGAGGGTTATGTCAAGACATGGTCTGATATACATCTCCATGGTTACTTTTTTTCTGGAGAGTCTGCATTTCCAAACACAATCTCTCATTTTGTCATTATATTACAGAGATGCCTACTTATACCAGCAAGCAGAGTGCGTGTTTTATTGCCACTCATAAGCAGCTTTCTACTGAGAAATCAGTACAGTAAGGACTTTTTTTAGTCTAATTTTATATGTACTGCTGAAACTAAGGCCTCTAAGTCATTAGAAAATCATAGCAAAGTTCTGTATGGAGGTTGGTATGATCAGGAGTGACATTATTAGTAAAAAAAAAAAAAAAAAAAAGAGAGAACAGGCAGGGGAACAGTTCTGATCCCTGCTGTACAAAGAGGATTGTCCACATGTGGGAGAAGCAGCTGTTATTCCTCACCTTAACTTCTCTATCAAAAAAGCTATAATTTAGCCAATTAACTGGTCCCTCAGCATGTCCTTAGTGCTGAATTCCCTGAGTAAAACTGATGGTCTTCCTTGTGAAAAGCTTTTGTGAGCATAATAAACAAAGTACCTCAAAGCTGGTCTTAACAAAGTACCACAAAGATGGTCTTGGTCCATGCTGATTGTGATGTCATTATGCAGTGATAGAAAGGATGACATCCCAAGTCCTCCTTTCTTAAAGCCATGTTAACTATTTTACCAAATTACATACATGCCATGTTAAGCCTAGACATGTTCTGCAGTTATCTTTTCTTTCATGCATTTTGGCTAAACAAGGTAAGAAAGCAGCAGGCCAAGAGCATTCAATGGAACATGGTGACTGCCATTTACAAAGTGGAATTACAGTGACCTCTTTCCCGGAAGTGGTTATAGTAAATCATTTGCTATAGAGATAGAGAGGACTTGCATTTCTTCATAAAAAAGGGGTCAAGACTTGTTTACTCCTGAGCTCCTACACCAAGGTAATGCAAGAAGTAGCTAGAACCTTCTCCCTAGTTATGATCTAGAAGCAAAATAAAGGACTTCCAGTATAAATAATAGTGGAATCATTGTTTTTTTTGTTTTTTTTTTGCTTAAAATATTTTATTAACATTTTTAAAATAATTATAGAATATAGCAACATTTGAAATATAGTATAATAGATAAATAAAACAAATCATGTTTTAAAGAAAAAATGAATTACAGTTATTTACAGGCCAAGAATACAGCTTCTATGGGACCTGACAATATCCCTGGCTGTGTTCTACATGAACTGCAGAGTGAACTGACACCTCACCTGAGTACCTTGTTCAATCACAGCCTCATCTCAGGCTTTGTCCCTACCAAATGGCGCACTGCTACAGTCATCCCTCTCCACAAAGGAGGAGCGACTACAGACCCTGGGAACTATCGCCCCCATTAGCCTGACAAGACTGATAAGCAAATCTATGGAACACATCATCATGGACATAATAAACAAAGATATAGGGAATCTCCAAACTCTGGATCCCACACAGTTTGGTTTTGTAAAGGGTAGCTCATGCCTGCTGAACTTGGTTGACTTCTTTGAGTCAGTCACCAGAGCTGTGGATGAAGGCAAGGTGGTTCATACAGCCTACCTTGATCTGGCCAAGGCCTTTGATACCATTCCTCACTCAGGAATCATAGAAAACCTCACTAAGCTAGGCATCAACCCCTATATCACTAGGTGGGTTGCAAACTGGCTCACAGGTAGAACCCACAGTGTGAAAGTAGCTGACTCCAAGTCAGACTGCCGACCAGTCACAAGTGGAGTCCCACAGGGTTCGGTCCTGGGTCCTCTCCTGTTAGGTATCTACTTCTCTGAAGTCCAGACCAACATGAAGGGACTCTGGCTGACAAAGTTCGCAGATGATTGCAAGTTGGGAGCTATTATTAACTCCCCAAGTGATGTTGACAACCTGCAGAAAGGCCTCACAGAGACAAAAACTGGTGTCAGAACCATGGCCTTAAGCTCAATGCCAAAAAATGTGTCATCATCCCCTTTGGTAAAAGCCTGGTTCCCATGAATTACCACATTGATGGTAGTCCACTAAACAAAGAAGGCATTATAAGAGATCTGGGAACACAGGTTGACAGCAACCTCTCTTTTGACCACCACATTGCCGCTGTGGTCAGAAAGTCCTTCTATGTGGCACATCTCATTACTAAGGGTTTTGCATCCAGGAAGAAATAGGTCATTGTCTCCCTCTACTCTTCCCTAATTAGGCCAATCGTTGAGTACAATGCCCCATTTGGCATGTACCTCACTAAACACCTGCAACAACTGGAGAGGCCGCAAAACTACCTCACAAAAAGAATCCTAGGCCTTAATCATTTGTCCTATATGGACAGACTGAAAAACTCCAGCTATTCTCTGTCTTATATCTCCTACTTAGAGGCGATCTCTGGTTCACTTACAAAGCCATGTCTAAACCAGCTCTGATAGAAATGCTACATCTAAAGAAATCCCAAATCCTTCCACACCACATGCTCCAGAGACCTCAACCTCATTACCACAATCAACAGAACATGCTGGAGGGACAGGTTCATAACCCAGAGACTGCCCATCCTATGGAATAGACTTCCCATATATGTCAAGCAGAGCACCTCACTGGCCCTCTTCAAGAGAAATCTTAATGAATGGATGAGAAATAGAAAATTCACCCTAGGGATCACTCCAGTGGCTTTACTCAACAGAGGCACTGGGAACTAAGGTCAGGGTAATCTTATGGGCTAGGCTTGTAAAGGCTCCAGGGCCATTAGCCTAGTACACACCTATGAACCTACGGCCTACAGTATATACAGTAAGCCTGAGATCAAAATAATACATTAATCAAGACAGGAATATGAAACCCTAGTAACAAGCTAAGATGATTAAATACATGAAGAAAATGAATCAGTAAGGGCCAAAACCTTCAACCAGGGATTATTCCTCAATTTGTTAAGATAACTTCTTCTCTCTTTTACTGCAGTTTCTTTAAGTGCCATATCTTTTAGAAAGATAAGAAAGTCTTCATATTTTGATTTTGTAGAAATCTTCCAGTTTCTTGTGATTATTTTTCTAGCCACAGCAAGTAATGTCCACGTTAGATAAGAAAAGTTTTTTTTTCAGTTTGCTGTTTCTAGTATATTAAAGAGAACTATTTATTCTGTTAAAACGAAGGTGCTGCTCCATAAGGCTTTAAAGAAATCTTCAATCTTCACCCAAAAATTGTGAACCGTAAAACATTCATAAAACAAATATGACCAATTAGTACTAATATGTTTTTTACATCTCCAGCATTCAATAATAATTTATTTTCTCATTTTAACAAACCTTACAGGAGTTACAAAACCTCTAAACAAAAAATACCAAGTAAATATACTCAAGTAAAGAATCCAAGAAGAGTTCTTAATAGAGGAGAGGAGTTGTTTTTTTATTTTGTTCGGAAAAAAAAACTGCAAAATATTCTTTAGAGAAAAAGCTCCAAAATTCTTATTTAAATTAGAGTTACCTTCAGCTAGTATTGAATGTATTTTAGAGATTAAATTATCAAATTCTCAATGTTTGTAGATAATTTCAAATAAAATTGTATCCATTCTGGGATCTCAGCACAGCTTGAGATGGGTAAGAGAGAGAATCTGGTTTGAATTGATGTCAAAATTAATTGTAGATAAATTATATAATTATTATTGATATTCAGCTCTAAACAAATAGTTAATTGATTTAATTGTAATACCTTCAAGGCACTGGTAACTATAATAAAAATTTTGATTTTCCAAGAGTTAAGTATGTAAGTTGGTAACTTATTAATATAATTGTATTGTTAAAGAAAAAGGGATAAAAAATTAAAGCCAAAATTTATAATTTGAATTGGTTGATATTATTTTCTTAAATGTTTTTAAGATTATATTTATATAAGTAGAATTAGATAGGGAATATGTAGGAACTTGAATATACTTACAAATATAGAACCAGAAGGGATTGTATGATTTAGAATTTATTGAGCCTAAAGAGTTAGATTTTTAACATTCAGCAAATGAAAATGTAATATTTTTCAATTAGAAATATAACTGCTATCTAGTAATTGAAAATCATCTTTATAAGTGCTGCTTTCACACTAATGAATGGTGGATTCCTTGTCATTATCCCTAACAGTGGTTTTGGATGTTCACGTCAGTATCCTTGGATTTACAAGTCACACTTTCTTTTTTAGTTAGTTATATTGGAGAGGAGACGAGCTCAAGTTCTGACAAACTATATATTTTTCCCTACCATGTTGTTAATTTCTTTATAGAACCCCCTAAGGTAGAGAGCCTGTCAGCTTGCCTTACCCTAAGATCCTTATTACTACTATACCTGACTTTATTTTTTGCAAAGTTTACATACAAAAAAACTCTCCTACAATGCAAGTATTTACATTTACAATGCAAGCCAACTGTACCCTTTAAGTTAATGATATGCTCTTAGAGTTTATCTAAAACTAGTTTCTAGCATGCAAACCCTCATTTTAAGTAAGAGGCTAAAGTATTTCTTTGAGAGTTAGTGTTCATTTAGCAGTAACCGTGTGTTGGAGACATCCTGAAAAGTTAATACTACCAGAACTATTATATTCTTGCAGTCCAGAAATTAATGCTAGGGTCTCTCTTTTGACCCATTGTCCTGTATGATATGTAGCTCAGGAGGTTTTACCTTTTAAACTTTTATTTATTAGATCTATTTATTTTTTACAACACAATATTCTTATTAAGATTTCTTAATAAAAGACATTGGATCAGCAAAGTAAAATGTATTTGAACCAGAGAGGTCAATTATGACCAGAACATGGTTTAATTCAGTAGCATAGGTCCGTCCATTAATGGGCAAGAATTCCACTCACCCCAAGATTACATTCCTCCCACCCTGCCAAGACCACCAACTGTTGATTAACTTGATAAAATGTTGGCATAATGAAAACGGAACACAATGACCTGTTGACATACGTGATGAGTGGGCATGGCTACAATGTAACTGTTTGTGGATCAGCGCCACAACAGTCCAAAGCAGAAGAAGGAATTTCAGACTTTGAAGATATAAATATTGTCATGTATTCTATGAGGACACTGCCCTGGAGCACGAACTTGTTGGAGCACAATTATGACCATGCAGTTGAGCCTTCTGCTCAATCCAACAACTATAGAACATCAAGTAGTTTCCAGTGGCAAAGCACCAGAAACAGGCCTGAAAGAGATTACTGTGATAGTCTGGAGATAGTCACTGTAGCAATCATCAGCAAAAAGATTAGGTGAGATGACCTAAGAACCATTTTCAATAATGACCCAGACACTATTATATATACACGTGCACAAAGACACACACACACACACACGCACACACACACACACACACACACACACACACACACACACACATAGACACACAGTTAAGAGTGAAAGTACTTGTCTATTTAATGTGTTTTATTTTAAAAATAGAAGTATGTTTTTTAATTAAAGTTATAAGTCACGGTTACCTTGAAGTCTCAAAAGTCCTGCTTTACAGTCCGTGTTTTGCCTGGTTCTAATGGGTCTCTGTCAGCACCTTCATTGCTTATGAAGTAGCAGTTCTCCCTGTGGATGCATGGATACTGTCTTACATGTGGGTGTGCAGAGAGAGACTTATCCTATACAAAAATGTCTTCCAACATGTCAACGATTGTCACTGAACAAGGAGTTAGTCTTTTAGTTAAATGGGTGAGTTAAAAGTAATTTGAAGGCTGGTTCTCATGGAGATGAGTCTTGCTGAAATTTCCATTGATAAAAGTAAAATAAACTCTTTCATTCCATGTATTTGCAGGACACACCAGCAAGTAGATCAACAGGAAAACCCTGGAGTCATGCCGCAAGATGACTGAAGTGGATAATCAGTGATCATGGCTTCAGAGATCTGTATACCTGTTCAACGGAACTGGATAATCAGTGATCATGGCTTCAGAGATCTGCATACCTGTTCAACGGAACTGGATAATCAGTGATCATGGCTTCAGAGATCTGCATACCTGTTCAACGGAACTGGATAATCAGCGATCATGGCTTCAGAGATCTGCATACCTGGTCAACAGAACTGGATAATCAGTGATCATGGCTTTAGAGATCTGCATACCTGTTCAACGGAACTGGATAATCAGTGATCATGGCTTCAGAGATCTGCATACCTGTTCAACGGAACTGGATAATCAGTGATCATGGCTTCAGAGATCTGCATACCTGTTCAACGGAACTGGATAATCAGTGATCATGGCTTCAGAGATCTGCATACTTGTTGAAAGGAACTGGATAATCAGCAATCATGGCTTCAGAGATCTGCATACCTGTTCAACGGAACTGGATAATCAGTGATCATGGCTTCAGAGATCTGCATACTTGTTGAAAGGAACTGGATAATCAGCAATCATGGCTTCAGAGATCTGCATACCTGTTCAACGGAACTGGATAATCAGTGATCATGGCTTCAGAGATCTGCGTACCTGTTCAATGGAACTGGATAATGAGTGATCATGGCTTCAGAGATCTGCATACCTGTTCAATGAAACTGGATAATCAGTAATCATGGCTTCAGAGATCTGCATACCTGTTCAATGGAACTGGATAATCAGTGATCATGGCTACAGAGATCTGCATACATGTTCAACGGAACTGGATAATCAGTGATCATGGCTTCAGAGATCTGCATACCTATTCAACGGAACTGGATAATCAGTGATCATGGCTTCAGAGATCTGCATACTTGTTCAAAGGAACTGGATAATCAGCAATCATGGCTTCAGAGATCTGCATACCTGTTCAACGGAACTGGATAATCAGTGATCATGGCTTCAGAGATCTGCATACCTGTTCAACGGAACTGGATAATCAGTGATCATGGCTTCAGAGATCTGCATACCTGTTCAATGGAACTGGATAATGAGTGATCATGGTTTCAGAGATCTGCATACCTGTTCAACGGAACTGGATAATCAGTAATCATGGCTTCAGAGATCTGCATACCTGTTCAACGGAACTGGATAATCAGTGATCATGGCTTCAGAGATCTGCATACCTGTTCAATGGAACTGGATAATCAGTGATCATGGCTTCAGAGATCTGCATACCTGTTCAATGAAACTGGAAAATCAGGGTTCATGGCTTCAGAGATCTGCATACCTGTTCAATGGAACTGGATAATCAGTGATCATGGCTTCAGAGATCTGCATACCTGTCCAATGGAACTGGATAATCAGTGATCATGGCTTCAGAGATCTGCATACCTTTTCAACGGAACTGGATAATCTGTGATCATGGCTTCAGAGATCTGCATACCTGTTCAACGGAACTGGATAATCAGTGATCATGGCTTCAGAGATCTGCATACCTCTTCAACGGAACTGGATAATCGGTGATCATGGCTTCAGAGATCTGCATACCTGTTCAACGGAACTGGATAATCAGTGATCATGGCTTCAGAGATCTGCATACCTGTTCAACGGAACTGGATAATCAGTGATCATGGCTTCAGAGATCTGCATACCTGTTCAACAGAACTGGATAATCAGTAATCATGGCTTCAGAGATCTGCATACCCGTTCAACGGAACTGGATAATCAATGATCATGGCTTCAGAGATCTGCATACCTGCTCAACGGAACTGGATAATCAGTGATCAGGTTCATAGGGTGATACTAGGCTATCTGCCCTAGGGCATTTATAAGCCTAGCCAGAGTGTGTTTGGCTTTCACCACCCTTTTAGATTAGTTGACTGTGCCTCTGTATAGTAGGTCACAGAAGGTAGCCCTTTTAAGGTTAGTTTACTGTACCTCTGTCAAGCAGGGACACAGAAGAGATCCCAGGGGTAAACTTACGATCTCCCATCCACTCGTCAAGATTTCTCTTGAAGAGGATCAGTGAGGGGCTTTGCCTAACATGGATTTGGATTTTGTTCCAGAGTGAGGGGAGCCTCTGGGATATTAATCTGTCCCTCCAGCATGTCCTATTTATTTCTGTGTTGAGGTTCAAGTCCCTGGAGTGTGTAGCTCTAAGGGATTTGGATTTCCTGAGGTGAAGCATGTCCATTAATTCTGGGTTGGACATGGCTTTATACGTCAGACACAGATCGCCTCTGAGTAGGTGGTACGCAACTGAGTAGAGCTGGAGTTTCTTTAGCCGAAATGCATAGCGCATCTGTTTGAGCCCCTTGATCCTCTTGGTGAGATACTTTTGAGGTCTTTCCAGTTGCTGAAGGTGTCAGGTAAGGTACATCCCAAATGGGGCATTGTACTCAATTATGGGCCTGCTAAGTGATGAGTAGAGGGGCACAATGACCTCTCTTGATCTAGATGTGAACCCTTTCATGATAAGGTGGGCTATGTAGAAGGTCTTTCTGACCACTTTGGCAACGTGATTGTCAAAGGAGAGATCGCTATCTACTTGGGTCCCCAAGTCCCTAATTACTTCTTCCGTACTTAATGGATTACCACCTATGTGGTAATTTGTGGGCACTTTGTTTTTCCCAAAGGGATGACTATGCACTTTTTGGCATTTAGCTTTAGGCCATGGCTCTGGCACCAGTTATCCGTCTCTGTGAGACCCTTTTGGAGGGTGCTTGTGTCAGCCGGAGAGTCGATTACAGCACCCAGTTTGCAGTCATCTGCGAACTTGGTCAGCCATAGTCCACCCGTGTTAGCCTGCACCTCGGAGAAATATATACCGAACAAGAGAGGTCCTAGGACTGAGCCTTGTGGGACACCACTTGTAACTGGTTTAGAGTCTGACATGGCACCTGCTATTCTGACCATGTGGGTTCTATCCCTGAGCCAGTTTGCAACCCATCTTGTGACATAGGGGTTGATATTTAAGCTGGTGAGCTTATTTATGATGCCCGAGTGGGTTATTGTGTCGAAGGCTTTTGCGAGGTCCAGGTAGGTTGTGTTGACTACCTTCTCTTCATCTATGGCTTTGGTAACTGTTTCAAAGAAGTTGACCAGGTTCAAGAGGCAAGATCTGCCCTTAACAAAGCCGAATTGGGTAGGATTCAGTGTCTGGAGGTTCCCAATGTCTTTGTTTATGATTTCCATGATGATACGCTCCATAGCTTTGCAGACCAGGCAAGTCAGGCTTATAGGGTGATAGTTTCCAGGGTCTGTTGTGGCACCACCTTTGTGGAGTTGGACCACTATTGCTGTACGCCATTCCTTGGGTACATATCCTGTAGTAAGGCTGAGACTGAACATTGACTTTATATGAGGGTTTAGTTCTTCTTGGAGCTCGTGTAAGACGCAGCCCGGGACACCGTCTGGTCCCATTGATGTTGTGTGTTTTGCTTTGGAGAGAGCAGCTCTCACCTGTGCATCTGTGATCTCAGGAAAGCTACACTCTGTTGGGATAGACATTTGCTCTTTTGGGGGGGAAGGGGGAGAGAAGTTTGCACTGAACCTTTCTGCCAGGATGTTGGCAATGTCTGTGGGTTCAGTGTATTTTTTGTCATTTTGCACTAACTCAGAGCATATCTGGGAGTTGCATCCCAGGTTTCTGACATAACTAAAGAAGGCCTTGTGATTATCTTTAGTGTCTTGTGCAATTTTTCTTTCGAAGCTGGCCTTAGATGATTTTATGAGGGATTGTAGTTTCTTGCTAGTACTGATCAGTGACGCCTTCCCTTTTTGGGATTTTGCTCTGTCATGTAGTAGCTTTCTCCTTCTGTTGTATAGCTTATTTATGGCCAGGGTCCACCAGACAGGTCTCCTGCCTTTGGAGGAGTGAGTCTTGGTTTTATTTTGGATAGCATGCTCCATGCATTCCTGTAGGTGTCCATAGAATGCTTTTGCAAAGGATTCTGCATTTTGGGCCGTATTTTCCACTGGCCCGGGGGCTTTGAAGGATTCCCCCTCAGTTTTGAGAAGTGTGAAGTTTGCTTTTGTGAAGTTCTTCACCGTGGTTTCCTTGGCTAGGGGTGGGGACAGAATATGGATGTCCAGTGAGATTTGTTTATGGTCTGATCTTACCAATGAGGGGTCATGGCTTCAGAGATCTGCATACCTGTTCAAAGGAACTGGATAATCAGTGATCATGGCTTTAGAGATATGCATACCTGTTCAGCGAAACAAGATAATCAGTGATCATGGCTTCAGAGATTTGCATACCTGTTCAACAGAACTGGATACTCAGTGATCATGGCTTCAGAGATCTGCATACCTGTTCAACGGAACTGGATAATCAGTGATCATGGCTTCAGAGATCTGCATACCTGTTCAACGGAACTGGATAATTAGTGATCATGGCTTCAGAGATCTGCATACCTGTTCAACAGAACTGGATAATCAGTGGTCATGGCTTCAGAGATCTGCATACCTGTTCAACGGAACTGGATAATCAGTGATCATGGCTTCAGAGATCTGAATACCTGTTCAACGGAACTGGATAATCAGTAATTATGGCTTCAGAGATCTGCATACCTGTTCAATGGAACTGGATAATCAGTGATCATGGCTTCAGAGATCTGCATACCTGTTCAGCGGAACTGGATAATCAGTGATCATGGCTTCAGAGATCTGCATACCTGTTCAGTGATTTATAAAAATGTCTGTTCACATGGACATACCACACTGACCAACTGGTTTTGTATAAAATCACTTGGAAGGTGAATCTATTCTTCAAGCAGACTGAAAACAATCAGGTTGTTACACCTGAAATACCATTAGAAGTATTTACATTTTAATTTTTAATGGCCATAGGCACTGTTTATTCTCCCTATGCCACTTTGTCCACCCTCTTTTTAATTTGTCACCATGCTGACCAAGAGCTCTCTCTCTGCATGGTAGCCACTTTTTTCCTAGTCTCCACCATTTCAGGATTTTCAGGATTTAACATCTTACCTCCTATGAAAAAGTTTGCTTAAAGTGGGAATCCACACATGCTGCTTTTCAAACGTAAGGGCATCTTCATCCAGCAGGTAAAGAACCAACTAAATTTTACTAAGCAGTCTGATGGTTGCCAGATTTTTCAGACATTGTGGGTTGTGTGTCACAGTAAGACAGGGCATCTCAGTCACACCCTCCTCAAGGGTCACCATATTTCTTTTTAATAAAATAAGTAGCCTTGAGCCTGAAAGGAGATATCCAATTAAGTTAAGCAGACTAAAAAAGTTAATACAGTTAATTGTAGCAGGAAGAATTAATGTCAATTGGGTGCTAGATAAGGGTCAAAGGAACAGACATTAAAGTCAGAATTCAAATGGAAGTGCCTGTATGACATTTGTTTAACCAATCAGGTGAGATGGCCTAAGAACCATTTTCTATCATGAACCAGACTCTGTTGCACAACAATATTAAAAACAGTGATAACTAATAACAACCAGGATGAAATAAATCCGTAAAAATAATGTACTGCATGCCAAAGATGGCTCTGTTCTTCCTGCTCACCTGGTTAGCATTACTCAGATTACATTTCTCTGACTCTTACAGCCACTTTGCCTCTCACTCTTTTTGTACCTCATGGCTCCTCCTCATACGGCACTAGTTTCCTACACCCTTACTCTTCCTCCTCCTCCCACACCCCACCAACTACAGTTCCTCCTCTGTCCATTTTGCCTCCTGCTCATTTCCATAATTCTCCTTTCATATCTCTCTTATCATCGGTTTTTAAGCTACATTATTAGTCTGTCTGTAAATTAATTATAATCTCATAAACACCCCAGTTTGATCGTTTCCCTGCAGCCTTCATGTTATAAAGACATTAACTGTTGTATTTTATTTTTCTATTCAATAATTAGCTAATATATGTTAATTTCTCTCTTGTTTTTTCTGCTAAAATGTTATGTTCATGTATGAAATATTTAAAAATCCTGTAAATAAGTTCATGTACAGATGGTTTTACCCTGCAATTATAAATTGCATCATGTGTAACTTAAATGTGGAGCTTTTCTCCCCAGGCGTCTGCTGAAAATGAGTTTTACCCAGTTGGACTTTTCTCAGTCAACAAAGACAAATAAATAAATATTAAATAAATAAATAAATTAGTATTTTGTTGTATAGTTAACTGTACATTGCAGGTATTACTCTGACCACTGGAAAGCTGTTGTACAATAGTGTCACAAAAAGACCAAGTGCACTCTTTTTTTGCAATCTGATTTTTATTTGCATTTTTTTTAAAACACAAATACAAAAACAAAACCATAATTCACACAATACAAATAGGTTCAAAACAGATAAATGAAAAAATCTTCATACAATCCTACTTAAGAACAAATACATTCACTACTGATGTAACAAAAAGAAATATTTAGCTTCTTTAATCAAGTGACTGGGATACGAGCTGATTACAAACACAAAAAGAAAGTGTAAAAAGGCTATGCTGAGAGGTATTTGTTTGTACAGGAGTGTGAAGATATATCAGTATTCCTAAATCCTATTTGATTTAACTATATACAAAATATATAAGCGACTGTCACTAAGTGGGAGTGAATTAGCATAAGGAAACTAGAATGTATTGCCTGCACAAATGTAAGAAAAGATAACATAAAGGGTCGCAATAACTGTAGTTCTACAAAGGTTCTGCTGGAGAAAGGTAATGAGGGGGAGAGGTATTTACAGATAGTAGGAGGAGAAATGGAGAACAACCTAAGTAGGGTAATGATTGAGAACATCCAGAAGGTTATTCCAACATTTCTGAAAGTAACTTAACTTCTTTTTGCTTGTAGTTTTTAGTTTACTTCCCAAAACATGTTTAACAGCCATCAATTGAAAATCCTTCCAGGATATTTTGGCTCTGTCTAGCCAGTTAAAGGTAATGTAAGTTTTGAGTAACGCGCACAGTGTCACTATGATATGTTTAGTTTCAGATTTAAAGGAACCTGGATAGATATTTAATAGCGCCATTTCCCAGGAAAGGGGTGACTTCATGTAACCCATTTTCTCCAGTCGTGCTCTTAAGGAGCACCAAAGTTTATACATGTTTTTATAGGACGAAAAAATGTGGAGTATATCTGCAACAGAATTAGGGTAAGTTGGACAAAAAGGCGAGCTGTTTGGGTTAATTTTATTTAGGAATGATAGAGTGTGATATGCGTTATTGTTTATCATGAACTGGGTATAAATTTGTTTTTTGTAAGGGGTTAACTTTATTGTAGCAGCAATCGCATTGAGTTTTTGCTAAGTGTAATTTCCTTATTTTTTCCATCCCAATATTTAGAAAATAGTAACTTGTCTTGGTATTTTATTTTTATTACTAGACTATAGACTTTGGTTTAGACCTTGATAGAAGTTGGGTTATTAGAGACTGATAAAGATGGTACTCCGTGGGGGTAGCTGACCTTGTGTCAGTGATCAAAGAAATTAGGTAAAATATTTGTTTGATTATTATATAGTATTTCTTGTTCACTGTCAAAGAGGACATGATTTCATTAAATGGTAAGTCTTTAACTGAGTAGAAGTCCCAAACTGTACAGTTCTTAATGAGAGGGTAATTATCAAGATTTAACATGCTGTTACCCAGTTTAAGATTTGGATTAAGATGAATTGGCTGGGCCATTGTTAGGGAGTATCATAAGCCAATGGAAGTTATCAGTGATTGGAAACCATTTATATTTTTTATTAATATAGGGTGAATTTTATGCTCTTTAAGAGTTTTATTGTTCAGAAAGAGAATTGCTCTAGGATTGATATTAGATGCTTTTATATGGACATTGTACAGTTTTGTCCATAAGGGATTCCAGTCCTTGTTTGATTGTTGGAAGTTAGCAATGTGTATAATACAAGTGGCATTAATTATATGGTAATATGACAGAAAGTCTGGAAGGGCCAATCCTCCTCTATCTTTGGGAAGTGTAAGATTATAGTAGCTGATTCTAACATTTTTAGGGTGCCAAGACCAGGTGCACTCTGTGCTCTGATTTGTTATTGACAATAAATGTCAAGTAGTAAATGGTTATAGGTATACATTTAGGTTTGGTCAGTGAGGATGGCACGGCTGGTGTGTTTTTTTATGACGCACCATATTTCTTTTTCCTACTTTCTGCATGTACAGCTCTCATTGCATATCTCACTGCTTATGTCATTCCCTTGTCCTAATGACACAGACCACCTCTGCTTATGTCATTCCCTTGTCCTAATGAAACAAGCCTCCTCTACTTATGTCATTCACTTGTCCTAATAAAACAAGCCTCCTCTACTTATGTCATTCACTTGTCCAATTGACACAAACCACCTCTGCTTATGTAATTCCTTGTCCTAATGGCACAAACCACCTCTCCTTATGTCATTCCTTGTCCTAATGACACAAACCATCTCTGCTTATGTCATTCCCTTGTCCTAATGAAACAAGCCTCCTCTACTTAAGTCATTCACTTGTCCAATTGACACAAACCACCTCTGCTTATGTCATTCCTTATCCTAATGACACAAACCACCACTGCATATGTCATTCCCTTGTCCTAATGAAACAAGCCTCCTCTACTTATGTCATTCACTTGTCCAATTGATACAAACCACTTCTACTTATGTCATTCCTTATCCTAATGACACAAACCACCACTGCGTATGTCATTCCCTTGTCCCAGTGACACAAGCCTTCTCTTCACCTTTGCTTTTGCCTCTGTTATTTCAAGTTTGTTTTAAATACATCACTCTCAGTTATGGCAGTGGCCTTTTTCTCTTCTTAACTTCAGAAAAGAATACTCATCTATTGTTGACTAAAGATCTGCTTAAATCCTTAACTGGACTGTCTTCCCTCTGGAAAGAGGACCTTATTTATTTTTGTTAAGTTTTGCTAAGTTAGCTGTGGCCAGGATCCAACATTCTGAGTAGTTATCCTTATTAACAATCGTTCTGAGTAGTTATCCTTATTAACAATCGTTTTGAGTAGTTATCCTTATTAACAATTGTTTTCTCTCCTTATCTACTACTTCTGTTTTTCATGGCTCTCCTGCCTCGTGACATTTTTCACTTTGTCTTCTCCTTCTTTCCCTAATTTTACTCTGCTTTTATTTCAACCCCTCCCCTTCCATTCTTCCTTTTGCACACATGTATATCCTCCAAGGAAATGCAAGACATATCTGGTAAAAAAATACCTTATAGCCAGCTCTTTCAAGCAATCTCCTACACAATAGCAGTGCCCACCTTTAACCATTTCATTCTCCTAAACCACATATTCATTTTGCTAGTTACTAACCTCCAAAATCTATGTGGTGATGATAATGAGTCCATCTCAAGGCCCGATGTAAATATTTAATTTCAAACCTTACACACTGATTACGTGAACCAGCACACATTGGCACAATACAATACAAGCAACCTTCTTGAAGAACAGATCTGTGCTTATAAAGTTGAGAGCATTTCCATAGCTGACTCCTTGTTTAATTTAAGGTTTGTTTGCTCCATGAAAGTCTCCACTCACTTCATTGGTGAGCCTGCAGAGAAACAGACAGATGTGTCTGTCTTCTTACAGAGACGCTCACTATTCATTCACCTGCATCAGAATCTTCCTTTTCTGCAAATGACACAGCCCAGACTATTTAGTTTTGGGTTGTCTTGTTGGCAGCCGCAACAAACTTATCACTTCCTCATGATGTACTGCTCCCAATGTTGTTCTTGATATTATTAAAATTGTTTAATTCTATCAGCAAATAATACTCAATAGGACATTTAGATTTCATTATTTAAAGAGTTCAGTATTCAAAGGACCCAGGTATACATCCATTTGACTAGCAGTAAAACTAGAGTAATGCAAGAAATAAATCAAGTCAAGACAGGAACTTACAGAACAAAATGCCCTTAACAAAACTCACAGTTAAAGCTTTCACCTGGAAAAAACTTCATCAGTCTGTGAGGCAATACAGAATAGTACAAACTTCGATAAACTTTGAAAATAACACACGACCTGTGACAGGCAAGAAAATAAAGGCATTAATTAATTTGTTGCAAAAAGGTAAATACTGTAAAAATCGGTCCCTGGGGTTCAGAAAAGTCTGCCACATTGCAGTAAATAATTATGCATTATGATCTGCCATGAGTAGGGGGGGTGTGGGAATCAAACAAGCCCTCAGCGCAAGTGGTGGAGGCCAAGCAGTTGAGTTGCTTGTAGTGTATGCTAATGGTGATATAATGAGATGGTAATCAGAAACAGTAGTAAAAACAAGAGGCTCTGCATATGCAAATGAGGCAAAGCAACACGGTCAAATAATTCAGAAATGTATGAGCAGCACAACGTGGTGCTCGGATACTAGTGTTAATGACAACTGCAAAATCCTCATCAACATGCAATGGAACGGGGGGAAAATGCTAGAAGTTGTGCAGCATTATTGTCATTGCAAGTCACAATGGTTCAGGTTTTCACACTTGGAGATGCAAAATCGTCCAACTGAGCTTAACATTTCTTGATCTTCACAACACCAACATTGTAGGTGGGTACTGTATAAATAGGGACAACATACAGGAGATGGTAGATGTGTCAGCCCATCTGCAGCCCCGTAGGAGTCATGCACTACTTATTCCAGTCGATACAAAGGTATGTCTGGCTTTATGTATATTAACTACACCCCCTTGGAAGTCGTGCATTACTTATTCCAGTCGATACAAAGGTATGTATGTCTTTATGTATATTAACTACAGCCCCTTGGGAGTCGTGGATTACGTATTCCAGTGGATACAAAGGTATGTCTGGGTTTATGTATATTAACTATCGCCAGATGGGAGTCATGGATTATGTATTCCAGTGGATACAGAGGTATGTCTGGGTTTATGTATATTAACTACATCCCCTGGGGAGTCATGGATGACTTATTCCAGTGGATATAAAGGTATGTGAGGCTTTATGTATATTAACTACAGTCCCATGGGAGTCGTGGATTACATATTCCAGTGTATGCAAAGGTATGTGTGGTTTTAAGTATATTAACTACAGCCCCATGGGAGGCTTGGATTACTTATTCCACTGTATACAAAGGTATGTGTGGCTTTATGTATATTAACTACACCCCTTTGGGAGTCGTGGATTACCTATTCCAGCGGATACAAAGGTATGTCTGGGTTTATGTATATTAACTACAGCCAAATGGGAGTCATGGATTACGTATTCCAGTGGATATAAAGGTATATGAGGCTTTATGTATATTAACTACACCCCCTTGGGAGTCGTGGGTTACCTATTCCAGTGGATACAAACGTATGTCTGATTTTATGTATAATAACTTATGTATAATCAGGTTATTTGGAGTGAGGGAGTGGTTACAGAGGGTGGTTTTGTTAAGAGCAATAAAAACATTAAACTCATTCCTTTAACCAAGTCCCCTTCCCCCTTAACACCATGAGGTACAATAGGATAATTAGAAAGCAATTGTTGAAGGGATGTTAGTTGCAGGAGAAACATCTTCCAATGCATCGGGCTGTGAAGGTTGCGCCAGGTAAGCTTATGAGGACCCAGCTGCAGAGGATGGATATTCTAGACAGAGGTAGGTACCGTATGCCATGACACTTACAAAATGCCTAAGGTTTGCACACAGCTTCAGCCTATAGTAAAGCATACACACTACAGCAAAAGTGAGGCATGCAGACCTAGCACTAGGCTGTGCTTACCCATGTGTACGCTGACCACACTGTCCCATGTGTACGCTGACCACACTGTCTCATGTGTACGCTGACCACACTGTCCCATGTGTACGCTGACCACACTGTCCCATGTGTACGCTGACCACACTGTCCCATGTGTACGCTGACCACACTGTCCCATGTGTACGCTGACCACACTGTGCATCATCAACCCAAGTAACAAAGTACAAAAGGCAGAGCGCACTTAGCATCATTTCAACAGGTGTGGGAGGGAGCACCAGTGTGCAGTGTCTTTCACAGGGAAATGCGTGAGTGCTGTAGAAACTGAACAGTTATTTATGCACGGTGTGCATGATGTGGGGTGGGAAGCCATTACTGCAAAGGCTTTGTGATGGGCCACTGTTACTGTTTTTTGTCATATGAAACAATGGCAGCTGTAGTGGAGTATGTGTGTGTGTGTGTGTGTGTGTGTGTGTGTGTGTGTGTGTGTGTGTGTGTGTGTGTGTGTGTGTGTGTGTGTGTGTGTGTGTGTGTGTGTGTGTGTATGCACGTGTGTGTATGCTGGGACACAGCCTCAGCAGTACTTGCAGCACTGTGGTTCAATATACAGACTAGTCCAAGAAATGCATGGAAGATGAGTGGGCATCCAATGTGTATCCCCACCCATAAGAACGACCTTACCAGGAATTTCACTGGTAGTACAATGGCCATGAATAAATGGTTGTGTGCAGTATGATTTGACCAACATGTTTTACCAGATATGCCACTGCCATGTATCACAGCCATGACTGCTACAGCCATGGGGATACCCTCTTCTTCCAATACACACCTCCACACCCTTTGTTGATGTGGAAGTCCTGGTGCTACATGACCATGATCTCAGCTGTCCATTTCCATAATGGCTATCATCTGTGGAGGTAGAGGTGGATTGATTATGTGGACCACACCTGCCACATGACATGTGAGCCTGGGAGGAATGGTCTTGTGCAAGTATGAGATCAGTTGTATCACAAATGTCACACATACCAGACATGCACTCCTGCAGACAGAGATGCTGTGTTCATGGTCTAGGAAAGGGGATCTTGTCCACACACTCCCTGTGTCCAGCACAGATACTGTACTCCCTGACCATGCCAGCTGTTCACTGTTATTATAGGTTCATAGGTTCATAGGTTGATACTAGGCTATCTGCCCTAGGGCATTTATAAGTCTAGCCAGAGTGTGTTTGGCTTTCACCACCCTTTTAGATTAGTTGACCGTGCCTCTGTATAGTAGGTCACAGAAGATAGCCCTTTTAAGGTTAGTTTACTGTGCCTCTGTCTAGTAGGGACACAGAAGAAATCCCAGGGGTAAACCTACAATCTCCCATCCACTCGTCAAGATTTCTCTTGAAGAGGGTCAGTGAGGGGCTCTGCCTAACATGGATTGGGATTTTGTTCCAGAGTGAGGGGAGCCTCTGGGATATGAATCTGTCCCCCCAGCATGTCCTATTTATTTCTGTGGTGAGGTTTAAGTCCCTGGAGCGTGTAGCTCTAAGGGATCTGGATTTCCTGAGGTGGAGCATGTCCATTAATTCTGGGTTAGACATGCCTTTATACGTCAGGCACAGATTGCCTCTGAGTAGGCAGTAAGCAACCGAGTAGAGCTGGAGTTTCTTTAGCCTAACTGCGTAGGGCATCTGTTTGAGTCCCTTGATCCTCTTGGTGAGGTACTTTTGGGATCTTTCCATTTGCTGCAGATGTCAGGTAAGGTACATCCCAAATGGGGCATTGTATTCAATTATGGGCCTGATGAGTCATGAGTAAAGGGGCACAATGACCTCTCTTGATCTAGATGTGAACCCTTTTGTGATAAGGTGGGCTATATAGAAGGTCTTTCTAACCACTTTGGCAATGTGATTGCCAAAGGAGAGATTGCTATCTACTTGGGTCCCCAAATCCCTAATTACTTCTTCCGTACTTAATGGATTACTACCTATGTGGTAATTTGTGGGCACTGTGTTTTTCCCAAAGGGGTTGACTATGCACTTTTTGGCATTTAGCTTTAGGCCATGGCTCTAGCACCAGTTATCCGTCTCTGTGAGACCCTTTTGGAGGATGCTTGTGTCAGTTGGCGAGTCGATTATGGCACCCAGTTTGCAGTCATCTGTGAACTTGGTCAGCCATAGTCCTCCCGTGTTAGCCTGTACCTCAGAGAAATATATACCGAGCAAGAGAGGTCCCAGGACTGAGCCTTGTGGGACGCCACTTGTAACTGGTTTAGAGTCTGACATGGCACCTGCAATTCTGACCATGTGGGTTCTATCCCTGAGCCAGTTTGCAACACGTCTTGCGACACAGGGGTTGATATTTAAGCTGGTGAGCTTATTTATGTTGCCCGAGTGGGGTATTGTGTCGAAGGCTTTTGCAAGGTCCAGGTAGGCTGTGGGGACTACCTTCCCTTCATCTATGGCCTTGGTGACTGTTTCAAAGAAGTCAACAAGGTTCAAGAGGCAAGATTTGCCCTTAACAAAGCCGAATTGGGTAGCATCCAGTGTTTGGAGGTTCCCAATGTCTTTGTTTATGAGTTCCATGATGATATGCTCCATAGCTTTGCAGACCAGGCTAGTCAGGCTTATAGGGCGATAGTTTCCAGGGTCTGTTGTGGCACCACCTTTGTGGAGTGGGACCACTGTTGCTGTACGCCATTCCTTGGGTACATATCCTGTAGTAAGCCTGAGATTGAACAGTGACTTTATGTGAGGGTTCAGTTCTTCTTGGAGCTCGTGTAAGATGCAGGGTGGGACACTGTCCAGTCCCATTGATGCTGTGTTTTTTGATTTGGAGAGGGCAGCTCTCCCCTGTGCATCTGTGATGTCAGGGAGGCTACACTCTGTTGGGATAGACATTTGCTCTTTTGGGTGGGGGGGGAGTTTGCACTGAACCTTTCTGCCAGGATGTTGGCAATGTCTGTGGGTTCAGTGTATTTTTTTGTCATTTTTCACTAACTCAGAGCATATCTGGGAGTTGCCTCCCAGGTTTCTGACATAACTAAAGAAGGCCTTGTGATTATCTTTAGCGTCTTGTGCAGTTTTTCTTTTGAAGTTGGCCTTAGATGATTTTATGAGGGATCGTAGTTTCTTGCTAGTACTGATCAGAGATGCCTTCCCTTTTTGGGATTTTGCTCTATTATGTAGTAGCTTCCTCCTTCTGTTGTATAGCTTATTTATGGCTGGGGTCCACCAGATAGGTCTCCTGCCTTTGGAGGAGTGAGTCTTGGTTTTATTTGGGATAGCATGATCCATGCATTCCTGTAGGTGTCCATAGAATGCATTTGTAAAGGATTCTGTGGTTTGGGCTGCATTTTCCACTGGCCTGGGGGCTTTGAAGGATTCCACCTCGGTTTTGAGAAGTGTGAAGTTTGCTTTTTAGAAGTTTTTCACCGTGGTTTCCTTGGCTGGGGGTGGGGACGGGATATGGATGTCCAGTGAGATTAATTTATGGTCAGATCTTACCAATGAGGGGTATACCTCTGGTATGGAACATAGAGTCCCCATGTTGGTGATGATCAGGTCCAATATGTTTTCCCCTCTTGTGGGAGTGGTGACTAGTTTTTCCATAGCATTTGAGTTTATAAATTCTAGGAACCATTGGGAGAGGGTGTTGGGGCTTGAGTAGTGCTCCTAGTCTATGTTTGGGTAGTTGAAGTCACCCAATATAACAGTGTTTGGAGAGACCTTCATATTCTCCAATGTTCTCAGGAAAGCTGAGTGGGGTTCCTGAGTTTGGGAGGGTGGTCTGTAGCAGGCTACAAACTGAAAGGCAGTTTTGCCCACTGTTAGTTGCACATGGATGGTCTCTGATGCTTCGTGCAGTGCCACTAACCTGGAGGTGTGGGTATCTTTGATGAATATGGATACTCCCCCTCCTTTTGTGGTTCGGTCCGAGTTTTGGGGCCGAAAAGCATGGTATGAGGTATAACCTGGTAATGCTGGGGTGCTCTCGGGAGCCTTGAACCAGGTTCCTGTTACTGCACATATATCGATATTCTCCATACTGAGGAGAGCCTTGAGTGCATGCATCTTGAGGTTTACACTTCTGGCGTGGAGCAGCATTAACCTTAGTTTCTTTTTCCTTGTGTTGTGGAGGTGGGTTTGTCTTTTGAGCCTTGCCTAAAAAAGGCACTATGGGGGTGGCAAGAGCCTTAGCCAGTATTCGAAAGCCCAGGGGTGACAGGTGCAAGCCGCCCCTAGCGAAGTAACGTGGCTTGTCGAGCAAGTCATCCCAGGCTGACAGACACTGGATCCACTTTGAATGACACCAATACTTTAGCCAATTGTTAAAATTGATCATTTTGTCTTTATACTGTGGCATCATTCTTGGTGAGGGTAAGATGCTACTCAAGGTCAGGGTCATACCGGCCTGGGCTACATGATCAGAGAGCTCCTCTATGTATCTTTTCATGTAGTCCAGGGAGGTACGTCTCAGGTCATTCACACCAGCATGGACAATGATGGAGTCATATTTGTACTTGCTTTGGAGTGACCTGAGTGCTTGTGTTATGTGGCGGATCCTGGCACCCAACAGGCAGCTTACAGTGACCTTCTCCTTGTTCAGCCTGGTGAGTGGGACGTCAGTGTGTGTGACAATAGAGTCACCTATTACAAGTGTATTAGGTGTGTTGTTTAGCCTTAATGGCTGTGACTGTGTGGCACACTGACTTTGTGAACTATGTGATACGTGGGTATTGTTGTGGGGTAGCGGTTGCTTGGATGTCTGCTTTGGAGGTCTCTGCTGCTTGGGTAGATTTTTATTTAGAGCTTCCGAGTATGTATTTGTGTGTTTATGTGTTTGGTTTGCTGTTGCGATAGGTCTATGTGAGACTGGATTTGTGGTGTGTGTGGTTACCTTCTCCTCCTGACTGACTGTGTCAGTACTGGGTTGAGAGAGCTCAGCCTCCAGTTTGGCTATATAGTTGCATCTCTCACATATATTTGAGCTTGTTGGGAGGAGGAGAGGGTGGTCTGTGTACATAAGGCAGTTGTAACATTGCCTCAAGATTCCCAGATTCACCAGCTGGACTGGAGAGTAAACCTGAAACTGACTTTTGGACATGCCAGAATAGTATAAGGAACTACTTTTTGACTGATCAAAAAGGACCAATAGGGAGCCAGGTACTTAAAGGGAGTATAAGAGGGTGTAGTGCTTTAGTTTATTAGTACTTACTTATAAGATTACTTATACGAGCAAGTGCAGGGCTTTAGAATGAAAATAGAGTGCTTACTTTGAGATTTAGAACAGTTCTAAGGGAAAAAGTGAAGAGCAGAAAGATGGACAATTTTTCAACATCAGGCAATGGCGGTTCCATGGTGGTGTGTGGTGCCAAATAAAGAATCTTAAGTAAAAATGCAAACCCATCACCTCTGCCTTATTCCCAATGCCTTACTTCATACAGCTGCCTATGGCAGCCATGTCTGTACTGTTCCTATAGCATTACGTCAGCCTTACTCCCAATGCCTTACTTCACACAGGTGCTTGTAGCAGTTGTGTGCCTGATGTTCGTATAGCATCACCTCTACCTTACTCCAAATGCCTTACTTCACACAGGTGCCTGTGATGGTCATGTCTCTGATGTTCCTATAGTATCACCTCTGCCTAACTCCCAATGCCTTACTTCACACAGCTGCCTATGGCAGTCATGCCTGTACTGTTCCTATAGCATTACATCTGGCCTACTCCCAATGCCTTACTTCACACAGGTGCCTGTAGCAGTTGTGTGTCTGATGTTCCTATTGTATTATGTCTGCCTTACTCCCAATGCCTTACTTCACACAGGTGCCTGCAGTGGTCATCTCTGTACTGTTCGTATAACATTACATCTGCATTACTCCCAATGCCTTACTTCACACACGTGCCTGTAGCAGTTGTGTCTATGATGTTCCTATAGTATCACCTCTGTCTTACTCCCAATGCCTTACTTCACACACACGTGCTTGTAGCAGTTGTGTGTCAGAGGTTTGTATAGCATCACTTCTGCCTAACTCCCAATGCCTTACTTCACACAGGTGCCTGTGGCAGTCATGTCTCTGATGTTCCTATAAAATCCCCTCACCATGGACAACCATTCAGTATATGAAATTAAATAAAAAGTTGTTATATTCAGTGCTGCTAACTCATTTTGGTTAGCATATGTGCTGAAAATATAAATTAATTGTCATTAATATACAATAATAGTACTTTGATTACTTTTAAAAGAAAAAAGTTAAATGTCACTGCAAGTGTACCGATATCAGTGTATACTCACAGCACTTCCAATGTCTGCATAAGCAGTGCAAAGCTTGGTGTACTCTGAAAATAAATAAATAACATTTTGCATCAACTATAAGCTTTCTGCTTCCCAGATGGTGAAGAGAGAATAGAAAGGCAGGCTAGCAGTACTTGTATCTACGAGGCAACAGCTATGGAGTGATAAAATTGCTATATGCAAACAAGAGACAGAGTGTATATGTGACATGACAGAGAGAGAGAGATGTTCTGTAAACAATATAAAGTATTCACTGACACCTCACCAGGAAATTGATACAGTTTTATCTCAGTTATTATTTATCCATCTATCTGTATGTGTTTGATATTTATCAGGAGTTAATATGGTTTGAGCATCATTTAAGTGCTTCATGTAAAGATGTGACTGATTGTATCAGCCTGGATTTAACTGTTCTATTAATTTGTGCACTAACAGGTCTTAAGGCATGAACATAATAAAATTACAATGTATCAGATTGTTTCTTATTTAAGCAGATGTAGATATTTGCATTATGCATCTGTGTCCTTGTAAAGAGACAGTAATTTTGTTGAGTTTTTGTCCTGGGGGGTTCCACTGGAAATGTGTTTCTGCAAGGTAAGTACATTAATAAAAAAAATCAAATGCGTAAGTAGCACACAGAACTTTGCATAGTAATGGGTGAAAGAGAAGTGCATATTGCAATAACTGTTTGGGTACATGTCAGCATGCATATGTGCTTCTTGAAATGCACTTGCAAGCATTGTAGTACTATATATTTACAGATATGGGTAATAGCACATATGTGTGTTTTATGTATAAATACACACACACACACACACACACATATATATATATATGTGTATATATATATATATATATATATATATATATATATATATATATATATATATATATATATACATATGGATATGGATATACTTTTCTTCATCAAAATTTCATTACTTCAAAAAAGAAAAATAGATGCCCACTTCAGCAAAAATGCATTTCAATGAAAGTGCACTTTCACTGAGTCTAGTCGCCAGATCGGCTGACTAAAAAAAAACACACAAAAAAATCTTTTGCAGCAGGGGCAAGCCCTCTTTCTTGCACCACCAGTGTGGGGGGCTGTGTCCCCCACACCTTCCTACTTAAATTTACCAGTGCCGAGATCGCACTACAGCGTGAAAAAGGGAATATTCCCATTCCACTCTGTATTGTGATCTCTGTACTCATTTTTCGAAGTTTCAGTACTTCAAACAAGTGGTCTCACACAAGTGGGTTTCAAAGTACTGAAACTTTGACCAACCGAAGTAGACCCATATATATATATATATATATATATATATATATATATATATATATATATATATATATATATATACCCTGATGAGGGTGCACCCCTGCTAATTATATATACCAACTCTGAGATCACACAACACTCGAGAAAGGCCAAATTCCATTTTCAATATTTTCACTTTTTGCCATTTTGATTTTCAGTCTTTTGAGCTTTTGATCTTCTGAAGGGGATCCATATATAGGTTCATAGGTTCATAGGTTGGTACTAGGCTATCTGCCCTAGGGCCTATACAAGCCTAGCCATAACAATTCCCTGGCTATTTCTTCCCACAATATTTACTTCCCTGGACTCCTGTCTAGCAGGGTGACTGACGTGATCCCTGAGGTGAATTTCCTATCTTCCATCCAATTGTCAAGGTTCCTTTTGAAGAGGGCCAAGGAGACACTCTGCTTGACATGTATGGGCAATCTATTCCAGAGTATGGGGAGTCTCTGGGTCAGGAACCTATCCCTCCAGCATCTTTTGTTCATTGTGATGACAACGTTTAGATCCCTGGAGCATGTGGCTCTGAGGGATTGGGATTTCTTTAAATGGAGCATGTCCAACAGCTCTGGGTTTGACATGACCTTGTATGTTAAGCAGAGATCACCTCTGAGTAGATGATATGCCACAGAGTATAGCTGGAGTTTTTTTAGATGGTCAGCATAGGGCATCTGCTTTAGGCCTGTGATTCTTTTAGTGAGGTATTTCTGATGCCTTCCCAGCTGTTGCAGATGTCTTGTGAGGTACATACCAAACAGGGCGTTGTACTCTATATTGGGTCTAATGAGGGATGAGTACAGTAGGACAAAGACCTCCTTTTTTCTGGATGAAAAGCCCTTAGTGATGAGGTGTGCCACATAGAAGGATTTCTTGACTGTTGTGGCAATGTGATTATCAAAGGTGAGACCACTGTCCACCTGTGTCCCTAAGTCTCTCATCACACTTTTGGTGTTTAGTGTACTGCCACCTATGTGGTAATTCACGGCTACATGTTTTTTCCCAGAGGGGATAACTATACATTTCTTGGCATTAAGCTTGAGCCTGTGGCTCTTGCACCAAGCATCTGTTTCTGTAAGGCCCTTTTGTAGAATATCCACATCATTTGGTGATTCAATAATGATTCCCAGTTTGCAGTCATCTGCGAACTTTGTTAGCCAGAGTCCATTAGTGTTGGCCTGTACTTCAGAGAAGTAGATGCCAAACAAGAGCGGTCCCAGGAATGAACCCTGACGTACTCCACTTGTCACTTGTCTGGAGCTGGATTTGGAGTTGGCTACTTTTGCAGTCTGGGTTTTGTCAGTAAGCCAGTTGGCAACCCATTGAGTGAAGTAGGGATTTATGCCCAGCTTAGTAAGTTTATCTATGATTACAGAGTGGGGGATGGTGTCAAAGGCCTTGGCAAGGTCCAGATAGGCGGTGTGGACCACCTTACCCTCATCCACAGCTCTGGAGACTGATTCGAAGAAGTCAATCAGGTTCAGGAGACAAGATCAGCCCTTCACAAACCCAAACTGGGTGGGGTGCAGTGTTTGAAGTTTGCCAATGTCTTTGTTTATAAGTTCCATGATAATGCGTTCCATGCCCTTGCAGATCAGGCTCGTCAGACTGATGGGATGGTAGTTCCCGGGATCCAAGGTGGATCCCCCTTTGTGGAGTGGGATAACTGTAGCTGTGCACCACTCAGTGGGCACGAAGCCTGACATGAGGCTATGATTAAACATGGCACTTAGGGGGGGGGTACTTAGTTTACGTACATATTGTCTTCTGGGGAGAGTTAGTCTCTGGTGTTGTAACTTTGCATGTCTATTGTTTAAAATGTATTTTTTTGAAGTTTTTGGTAAAATACAATATAAAACAAACAATGTGGGGGGCTATGCCCCACACACCCCAATGTAGGGAGTTCTGCCCCCCACACTCCCCAACTATATATACTAACTCTAGGAGTGCACTACAGTAGGGAAAAGGGCATATACTTTTTACTTGCCTTACAGTACTCTACACAGTGCCATATATACTAAGTTCAGTTCAGTGAAATGAGTTTTCAGTAATTTGTGTTTTCTGCGATGTGGTCGGGGTGAAATGAAATTTAGTGAAATGAGATTCAACAAAACAAAGTAGACCTGGTGTGTGTGTGTGTGTGTGTGTGTGTGTGTGTGTGTGTGTGTGTGTGTGTGTGTGTGTGTGTGTGTGTGTGTGTGTGTGTGTGTGTGTGTGTGTGCAGATATATATATATATATATATATATATATATATATATATATATATATATATATATATATATATGTGTGTGTGTGTGTGTGTGTGTGTGCGTATATATATCTATATATATATATATATATATATATATATATATATATATATATATATATACATAACTTGACTTTTTTCAGAATTGTAGCTAAAGTAGATAAAAAACAGAAAATAGCTGTGTATTTTGTAGTGATTTGGGCTGGTGTCTTTTTCCCATTTGCTATGTATATTTTGATTTTGATTTTTGATTTTTTTCAAGAATTGTAGCTAAGGATGAGGATTGAGTTTAAGGGATGGCAGAAAGTGAATAATGTATGTAATGCTGGAGTGAATGCTAGTTGAAAAGAAACATGTATGTGTACTACAGGATAGCAACAAGAAATATATTACTGTGGTTTGTTTCCTTGTCTAGCAAAATATTTATATGTCACTGAATCATTTAAGCAAAAGTGGGCTAAAAATTCAGGAAATAACTTTGCATATTTTGTAGTGATTTAGAACTGGCTTCTTTTTTCTTATTTGCTAAGAATTTTGCCCAGAATATGAAGGGACTGGATCTGTAAATTAATTGACTAAAGCCAAATGACACCTCCAGGTGCTCTGCAGTTGCATCCTGCTGATGATGCCTGTAGGTATCAAATATTGTTTGTTCATATTTACATGAATATTTCCAAAACCCTGCTACATACAAAGTATTAAAAATTTCATCTTAAAGTTTACACAGTGACAAACACAAGTTTGTTGGTAGTTGGGTGATAATGGAGAACACGGGATGTAATGTAAAAGCAACTCCAGAGTACCAACTGATGTGGTTACTCAAAGCTCAGAGTTCTCTGTTATCACCTGACACTGTTATTGCCACTAAATATAATAAAAGTAAAAAGCTTTTCATTATTACTGAGCAGATCTCACGGCTTTATGCTGCATTAATTAGAACATTTCTTAACAGTGAATGCATAACATGCCCTTCCAATGTGGAACAGTGAAGAACATGGCCTTTTTAAGACTCAAAATGAGAAACTTTCCTCACAGAAGCCACTTGAGATGCAGGAGTAAGAATAATAGGTTTTCTACCCTTTATTTTCAGCTTTGTCTATTGAAAAAAGAAGTTGAGCGCTGTGGCCAAGATGATATGCAGCAGCTCCTAGATGTTATGTTACTGCCATAGCGTTCTGAGAACTACACAGTAGCACTGGTGAGGTCCAGTGTTCTCCATTACTACCAATAGTTGACCTCTGTCTAGTGCAGGTAATGAGATATTAATTGTTGTTCGTATAATATTTATTTATATTGTGATAACTTTCATGTTTTTCTAAATATCTTGACAACCAAGCAGCAGAGACAGAAGTGCTCAGCCTCATATGAAAGCTCTCAGCTGGAATTACATAGTGCTGCTGACAGAATGTGTGACTTGAGTGCATGCGTTATGTGGCGGATCCTGGCACCCAACAGGCAGCTGACTGTAATTTTCTATATCTATCTTCATATATATATTTTGCTGATATACTGCAAGTTGTTTACAAAATATTAAAAACTAAATAGTTAATGTGTTTACTGTGACTTATAAAATCCAGTTTAATACCCATAACCTAAAGAACACCATCAGTATGAAATAGTTTGTCCTTAAGTGTTTGCCATTTACACTTCTTTAGTAACCCCTGTGATTCCAGAGATATGAACATTTGTTTAAAATGTGAGGAAATAATTTCATTCTATCAAAATACGTAGGCTCCGCCCACTGGAAATTACAAAGCAAACTTCCACAGCTCAATTGGTGGGAATAATTTAAAGTCTTAGAGTGACTGTGATAATCAGTTTTAGAAGTTTTTTTTATGTTAAACACCTGCACTTCAGTCATGTGACAGTTCCAATACTTGGGTTTTAAGCTTGAGCAGTACTGAAATGTTCATCTTCATAAGTGTTTCTTTGTGTATGTTGTATTATGGCTATAATTTATAATAATAATAATAATAATAATAATGATGTCTTCTGATAATGTTAAAAAAAATACTTTCATGGCTGACTTGATATTAAAATTTCTTCTCACATCATGTCTCCCACCTAAAGTCATCCCTTCCAAACAAGGTGCTCAATCTGTGGTCTCTAATAAAGTTAAATGAATATCTAATTTTTAAATATTTTAAATGTTAGTTTTCATATTATTCCTATCGTGATTAAAATCCTAGACAGACAAAAAAGGATTTGGGTTTTGAGGTGGAACATTAGGGAATTTTGAATGTTCTGAAGTTTTATAGAAAGGACAGACAACTGTTATTAAGGTGGGGAAGGAGATCTTAAATGACAAGTTATAGAAAAGCCAAGAGTCTTTAACCCAGAGATATGAAAGAAATTAAAATGAAACTAAATGCCTATTTATATCCCATTTTAGATTCTAGAACTACCAGGGCCTAATGCCATAGGTCTCAGGACCGCTTGGCAGTTAGAACATCTCCAGACTGCATCACCCTTATTCTCAATCCCATACATCCCTGTTTCCTACTGTGTCATCATTTTTCCCCAGTGAGAAACAGATCTGGAACCCTGAATGTTTTATAGTTGGGAGAAACAATCTTGAAATACATTGTGTACATAATTATTTATTCATTTTTACTACTATCAGACATGTAATATGTATGCACACAATAATAGGGCTATTATTTCTGAATATAGAGGTGCTATCTGTAGATGAGAGTGGCTGAACTTGTTATAACTTGTTATAACTTGTTATAACAAAAGTTAAAAAGTCATTTGCTTGGATTTGCAGAGCAAGTGTACATTTGTGTAAAGTCAGTTGGAATACTTTACTATAGATAACATTTTCCTCACAATTGAACATATGAAGTGTATAGAGTCTAGTGTCTGTAACTTAGGGGTACAAATATTAGTATATTATAATGACAGCAGTTTGATTGAGCTTAAATTAGGAAGGTAAATTTAGAACAACGTGCATTTATGTGATTGGTGTGTAGCTGAATGTGGACCACACAGTTCAGTCATACCATGCTAGGGGTATTTTATGTAAGCTAGGGGTAATATTTGTAATGCCCAACTATTTTCTGTTGTCACTGATGGAGAATATCAAGGTGGTGGTGACGTAATGACCTCATATGGTTCTACCAGTCACCTCCTTCTTCTTCTAACCTAACAACTATATACAAAAATCGTTTGTTTATTCTTGTTATCATGATTTGTATACTTGCCTGCATATTGTGAACTAGCCCCTTGGCAACTTTTAATCAAATATTCCTGTATTGGTACCATGTATGTGATATCTGCTGCATTTTTCCTCTGCTATTTTTTGTCAATTACTTGTTGGAGCCTTTCTCCCCAGGTCTCCACTGAAAATACGTTACTGGCCCATTTGGATACTACCCAGTAAACAAATGTAAATAAAAAAATAAATAAAACAAACAAATGTGTGGCCCAAAAAGTGCATGGGGGAAGTGGGACATGGTTTGAAAACTGCTCAAGACTCAAGGTTAAATGGTGGATCACACAGTTCAGCCATATTGTGCTAGGGGTATGTTATGTAAGCTAGGGGCATTTTTTGTAAGCTAGGGGTATTTTTTGTAAGCTAGGGACATTTTATGTAAGCAAGGGGTACTTTATGTAAGCTAGGGTTATTTTATGTAAGCTAGAGGTATTTTTATAAGCTGGGGCATTTTTTGTAAGCTAGGGGTATTTTTTAATGTTCTGCTATTTCCTCTTGTCAGAAATGTAGAAAGATATCAAGATGGTGGTGACCTAATGACCTCATATGGTTGTACGAATCACCTGCCCCATAGATGTGGCTTACCTGTCGGTCAACACATCAGTATATGGCAGAATATTTTAGTAAACACCTCAGCCCTCCACTGAAAAAACAAGGTTACAGTCGGCACTTTTTTATCTCCTCCCCCAGCCATCTTTGTAGTTCCTGGATCTTTCAAACTTAGTTCAATGGTATCACTGATGGAAACTTGTACACATTTTTCATTACTTCTTTTATTCTTCCTTCTCCAAGCTCACTCTCATACATTAACATATATAAGCCTGTCATCTTCAATCATCTGAAAAATCGAGTGCTGTGCATTCTATCTCAGGGCAGAACCTTGTGCTCACTTTTAACTTGGCTAACTCCAGGCAACTTTGGAATAGATTGCACAAAACCAAACCCCAAGTGTTGGCATAACAGTCAAAGTCAGACAGCTCCTCTTTGGATGGATTACTAGTGGCCTAAATTCTGCTATTAGTGGTGATGTCCAGTCTTACACAGACAGCTTGGTGTGTGTGTGTGTGTGTGTGTGTGTGTGTGTGTGTGTGTGTGTGTGTGTGTGTGTGTGTGTGTGTGTGTGTGTGTGTGTGTGTGTGGGCCTAGCTCTTGCAGTGTCCACTCACAATAGAGACATATGCAACACAAATAATTTAACAAACGATTTATAAAAGTGGGAACGCTCTCTGCCTAGATGGTCAGAGCATCCATGAGCAAAAGTATTTCACAACCTCAGCTTACTTCCTTGTCACTGTCCTTGGCTCTGAGTCCTTCATCTTCAAACTTCAATGTATAGAATATGCCTCTAATTTATTTGTTTAGTTAGTTAGTTATCTATTCATTCATGTATTCATTCTTTCTTTCTGATCTATTTATCAGGTTGTAGCTCTGACTCTGAGACAGAGTTTCCTTCACAGAAGAAACTCAGTGTGTAAGCAATCAAAGTACAAACATGTAAAAAAAACATCAGATTTTCTTCAGACAACTGTAAAAAACAGGCACACATAACAAAGTGGCAAATTATCTCTCTACTAATAACAACATTCTGCAGAGAATTTGCTTTATAAAATGTCCTTCATCTGTATTAGTTAACCCATTCATTCCAATGGAGCTCAGGAAATTTGCACTGTAACTTCCAATGGGCGGAGCCTAAGCCTTTTGACAGAATCAAATTATGTCCTCACAGTTCAAACAAATATTCTTATGTCTGGAACCATAGGGATTATGAAACTAGTATGAGTGGCAAACTCTTCAGCACAAATTATTTTTATAGTAGCAGTATTCTTTACGTTCTAGGTCTTAAACCACATTTTATAAGTCACAGTAAACATAGTAACTATTACATTTGTAATATTTTGTAAGCTACTTATAATGTCTCAGCATCCACTCAAGTTACACACATACTGTCTGCAGCATTTCATTAATCTGGCTGAGAGCTTTCATATTAGGTTAAGGAGTTGTGTCTCTGTTACTTGGTTGTTAAGATATTTAGAAAAATGTGAAAATGATATCTATATAAATTAATGTCATAAAACAACAGTGAATGTCTATTTACCTGCACTAGACAAAGGTCAAATATTAATGCAGTTGAGTTTGCTATTGTGTAAGCTTTAAGATGAAATATTTTATAACCTTGTACATAATATGGTTTTGCAATTATTGATGCAAATATGAACAAGCAGTATTTGACAGCTAGAGGCGTCAGTAGGAGTTAACCGCAGATGTAGCTGAAGACGTCACTCTTTGAAGTAGGCAACATTTACATTTGCACAATGCGCTCATATGACATCAAATAACTAACCTCTGTTCCTTAAATTGATAAAGGATGGAGCATTTGTATAATACTTACAGAAAGGAATGTTCTACTCAGCCATTATCCTGAAAGTATCTGCAGGTAATATCATAACTCCTTTAGAGACCTTTTTACACTGAGTAATTTGCTTAATAGTTTTTAAATCATCTTAATTGCTGTTCCAAATGGCAGGGCCATTCTCGTCACAGATGCAAAGAGTGAAAGAAAATCTTAGTGGTGGACAATCACTGCCCCTGAGGGAATACATCTGAGTTCTGAGCCTGAGTCGACTGACAAATGGTGGAGAGTAACTTTCATGTAGAATTTTGTAGATGAGGGTGCTATGCAGAAATGTATCTCTGGATGAGACATTGATTTTGTTTTAGTGTGATACAGTGGTGTTGCTTATTACTGGTAAGATGTGTGAACCGGAGAATTTTATATCTGGTAGTTTGTAGTGTTGGCAGAATTATTTGAGATGCAAAGTAAATGGTAATGTTAGTTTTACATACTTCGTCATTGTATCTTCTCCGCATGAACATCTTTTCATCTCACGCTGCAACATTGATGGACTTCCTGTTTCTCTCTGCTCCAGTTTCTTTCCGTAGTTTCTCTTTTATTGAGTTATTAAAACTAAACAATCATCCTATGCTTGTACATTCAACACTTTATCTCCACTGCCCATAATATGTCTTTATCTAAGTGCTTTCTCTGAAACAACAAGGTTCTCCTCATTCTTGAGTTATTTAGACGGAATTCACCCCTACTAAGTAAAATAAATATTTCTGAAATGCCCATCCACATTGTTGAACATAGTAACCACCTGTTTATCAAAATTCAGTGTAATTGTTTACCTTTCAGTCTGCCCTCCCATTATGCCCACTGCTATCACACCTTTACATTTGTATAACTTTGCATTCTGTCATTGCCAGTAATAGCCACACATTTGCTTATTATCTGCCTTTCGTTACATCTGTGGAGCGATAATACCCTGTTGCACCATTCTAATGCTTTGTCTTCATTACCGGCATAACTCAATGCTACTCTTGCCCTTGTGTTACTTTCTATTATAATCCCCTATGTATAGTCTACAAAGATGCCATTTGCTTTACTAAATAAATAAACCCATAAGATAATGTAAATCATCTGCTGCACACTGTTGGTGTGTAGCCAATAAAGTGCATGCAAACCTTCCTAAGGGTACCAACTAACACCTGCCATGCTGCCAATGGAGGAAACATCTAGCACCTGTTACACCACCAGAGCTGGTAACAGCTGACCCCTGTCACACCACCAGTGCCGGTAACAGCTGACCCCTGTCACACCAGCAAGTGCTGATGACAGCTGACCTCTGTCACACCACCAGTGCTGGTAACAGCTGCCCCTGTCACACCACCAGTGCTGATAACAGCTGACCCTTGTCACACCACCAATGCCAGTAACAGCTGACATCTGTCAAACCACCAGTGGTGGTAACAGCTGACACCTTTTATGCTACCAGTGGTGGTAACAGCTGACGCCTTTTATGCTACCAGTGGTGGTAACAGCTGACGCCTTTTATGCTACCAGTGGTGGTAACAGCTGACGCCTTTTATGCTACCAGTGGTGGTAACAGCTGACATCTGTCTAATCGCTAACACCTCTCATGCTACTTTTTGCTGCTGGTGTTCAGTAACATGTACCTTGCTAGTGGTGCTGCTTGTGTTTTACTAACTTTATTCCCCTCCTCAATAAGGCCTGACATGTAGTAGGCACTATACTGTCTTCCCCACCTGATTGGTGTCCCCTTAGTATGCCCCTTTTCAAAGGTGTTACTCTCCAAGACTCTAGCGAAGACATCATGAATAACCACCTTCCTGGGATTCTGTCCACATTACCCTCAGCTAATCTCTGAATAATCAGAGTCTGTTTCTAAGCTCAGGTCACTAGCGCTGCAGACAGACGTGTTGTATGTACAGTGACACGCTAGCCTACCATATTTTACTGGTTTTTAACCTTCTTTTTTTCTTTTTCTCAGGCTGTTATACAGGATGTTACACTGAACTTACCAGATGAGTCCCTTTTTCATGTCAGAGTCAGAAGAGTGAAAAATAATGCACTTGAGTTAAATCCCAAACTGTAATTAATCTCTAAACTACACGTAAGTACAAATAAACACATAGTATGTAAAATGATGCAAGCATATACACAAATTCTTTAATAAAGTAACACACAGTTGCACAGTTTTTATCAGTCTATCCCAGCCTAGAAAACACATCTACAAACATTTTCATTTAAGCTTACAGTGTAGAGGCAGCCAGAGCTGTACTAAAATCAGTTTATTTGTTAACCAGGGTCCAGCACAGATCCATGTGGGCATTTTTTCAGACTCGGTTTAGGATTACTGTCAAGTTAGATGACTTGCTCAGAGTCACACAGAAGGCAACTAGAGACAAAGGGACTCAAACCCTAGGCCATGGGAAGCAGATCATTACTTTAATCCTCTACACAGTGGGAGCTGCAGATTATGACACTTAAAAGACACTTAGAGCAGAGGATTAAGATTATGAGCTGTTAGTGAGACAAGACAGATCAAAGGGTTAATGTTGCCCAAATATTGTACTACTGCTAACTGACTCGCCAACTTTCACAGCAGGAATTTGAGATTTACAAGCCCTGAAACTAAGCTATTAAGATTTAAGCATGATAGAAATGTCTCCTTATTGTTAACATTTAACTCTAAGGCAGAACGTAAGAAGGTCTTTGTCCTGACTTGCTTCTTTATTCTTGTATCATGGAAGAGACTGCATTCCAGTTTTGAAGAATAAAAAGGCTTGATCTACTTCAGGGAGCTTAACAGGGTCTACTAAGCTACAGAACGGATTTCTTAGGAAGCACTGGGCTATTCATAGCCAAATTAACTGATGCTTGTCTTTAAGTTTTGGTAAGTAAGTGAAGATTGCAATGACAAACCTAATTACCCTAAGGTAAACTGGCCTATGTTTTGAAAGACATGCATTTGTGTGAAAAGACACAGGAGGGAACTGAAAAGTGAATCCCATCCATTAAACCTCCTTCTTTTATTCTGTCTGGCCAGGCCTTCAGTCCTGCACACTTTCTATAGGACACCTTCTTTTTCAGAAAGTTTATTTTTTAGATTACGTTTTTCTTTATTGTGTAATTGATACAAACTTTTCTTTAGATTTCTTGAAAAGAAAGCTATAAATTCAGAATTCTTCCTTCCCTCTAATTATATGCAGGATCACCCAAGGTCTGGTTCACCCTTACATGCAAGCTCAGCTGAAGCTCAGGAATCATAGCTGCACTCAGTGTGTGTGTGTGTGTGTGGAGGGAGGACAAACTCTCCTTTACTATGTTTATAACTCAGAATTAATGCAGACTTCCAGTCAGAGTGGTTAAATCACACGGCTTCCAGCATAACGGATATGCTGCTACCTTTAGCCATCTCTGAATTATTTAGGAGTCAGATAAAATAGCTGCAAGGTCATTATTTAAAGCCTAATCCTTCCTACACTCCTCCTCTTGAACCTGTGAACACCATCCTTTCCTTCTTTTTCCACACACACACACACACACACACACACACACACACACACACACACACACACACACACACACACACACACACACACAAACACCCTTGTCACCTCCTCCTCTTCCTCCTGTATTGCCGGCATATGTCATTCCCACTTCATTAACACCACCTCTCCTGTCCTTCTCAAGTCTCCCAGTTGGATCCCTTTCTCCCAAAGTGCTTTCTGGTTTACAGCATGTCCATTAGTGTCATTAAACATCTTCTCCCGGCCCTTGCAGACTATCCTGTGGTTCCCTTTCTTTTTTAAAATGATTTATATTATAATAAGTACCCTGTCTGCTTCAGGTTATGTCTTACCTCTGACATTGTCAAGGCCTTATGGAACCTGCTGCTGCTGTTGACTGACTCACTAAAACCGTATCTTTAGTCACTTGGTGACCTCAGGTTTCGGTGATCTTTCTTGCACAGCCAGACTACTTCAGAAAGTGCTTTGTCTCTTAAGTCCATTATTTCAGTAATGAATATGGGCTTCTTTTCCATTCTCAATCTACCATTTATTGTCTTCTGGTATTTTGCACAGAAGTTGATGACTATGAGTTGCAGTTCCTGTGGCATGGGGTTTGACTCCCTCAGCTCTCATTTGCCTACTGTGTGACTTTAAGTCCTTTGTCACCCCTGAAATTGGACTGCATGTCCATTGGGCCTATCTGGTTAACAAATGGGTGTTATTATTATTATTATTATTATTGTTATTATTATTATTATTATTATTATTATTGTTATTATTATTATTGTTATTATTATTATTATTATTATTATTATTATTATTATTATTATTATTATTGTTATTATTATTACCTTGTTGGTCTTGAGGTGGAGTTGGTTGTTTCTACAGCCATGGAGTCTTTATTAGCTTAACATGGAAAGCCACTCAAACTGCACCTTTCTTGGTCACCAAGCAGTGATGAGAATAATCTATGGTCTTTCTCTTCTTTGAGTTGTGCACTAAGGGACTTAATCTGTTTGCATTCTGGGAAGGCATACAGGAATCTCCTGTGCCATGAGAGAGAGACAGAGAGAGAGAGAGAGAAGGTATCCAATGACAAGTCACACCCTGCTCCACAAATGAGAAGAGAGAGACAGAAAGAACTGCATTCTTTCAAGGGGCAGACAGATCACAAACTCCCAAGAGATTCTGACCAAGCAGGATATGTGCACTCTCAGCTGCAAGAGAGATAACTGGAAGAGCAACTCAGTAAGCCCAATAACATTTCCTCAGATAGCTGCGCCTCTCTTTGGCCTGCTACTAAACATGCACCACATATTTAGAAGGGGACTGTGAAAGCATGCCAGCTTCTTTAGCTTTCACACAATGGGATGGCTTCTGCGCTGAATTGGAACAGGCTCCATAAACAGCCTTCCTGTCAGTACCACCATACTAATGAGTATACGCAAACTTTCCAGGGGAGAACACTTCCCTTAAACGATGGTGAAGTAGAAATGCTTTCTGCACCTGGAGGCAATGCTTTTGATGTAGTTTTGCCTGCAGCAGAGGGAGTCTCACTTTGAGGTTAGTAGGTATTGTTAACCACGATATATCATGGTTATGTGGGTCTGACACAAGAAAAGATACATGACGATGTATTGTTGGTGCAGCCACTGACAACCCATAATCCACTGCAACACTCAGGCATGCAAATGTCACTATGAAGACTGCAGTTAACATTAACTCTAGAGGGAGCAGGAGGGTTTGAGCCTGAACCCTCCATTGCAGTGTTAACCAGTTACATATTTTATTAGGCCATCTACATGCAGAAATAGCTCACACTGGAAGATATCCAGTTCTGTGGTAGTGAAGCCAGTCTGCAGAGAATGGATCAGAGCAGACATTTTCTGATTTATACAGACCCTCATACACAGCACCCATGAATGTACACAGCACCCATGAGAGCATACACAGCACCCATGAGCACACACAGAACCCATGAGCATACACAGCACCCATGAGCGTACACAGCACCCATGAGCATACACAGCACCCATGAGCAAACACAGCACCTATGAGCAAACACAGCACCCATGAGCAAACACAGCACCTATGAACAAACACAGCACCCACGAGAGCATCTATTCCAGGGACACATCAGTGAGTCCCTCAGTGGAGCCCACCAAAATCATCCATGAGGGGAACACATGGAGTTTCTTTTCTGGTATGGCATTTGCCACAAAAGCAAACACCCCTGAGATGAGAGACATAACCAGAGCACACATTTTCTGATTTATACAGACCCTCATACACAGCACCCATGAACGTACGCAGCACCCATGAGAGCATACACAGTACCCATGAGTGTACACAGCACCCATGAGCATACAAAGCACCCATGAGCATACACAGCAGCCATGAGCACACACAGCATCCATGAGCTCACATGGCATACATAAGCAGACACAGTACCTATGAGCATACACAGCACCCATGAGCACACACAGCACCCATGAGCATACACAGCACCCATGAGCAGACACACTAACCATGAGCATACACAGCACCCATGAGCATACACAGCACCCATGAGAGCATACACAGCACCCATGAGTGTACACAGCACCCATGAGAGCATACACAGCATCCATGAGTATACACAGCACCCATGAGAGCATACACAGCACCCATGAGCATACAAAGCACCCATGAGCATACACAGGAGCCATGAGCAGACATAGCACCCATGAGAGCATATACAACACCCATGAGCACATACAGAACCCATGAGCATACACAGCACCCATGAGCACACACAGACCCACGAGCAGACACAGCATCCACGAGCATACACAACACCCATGAGCAAACACAGTACCCATAAGTGTACATAGCACCCATGAGCATACATAGCATCCATGAGCAGACACAGCACCCATGGGTGTACACAGCACCCATGAGAGCATACACAGCACCCATGACAAACAACTCAACTAGCATTCTCTGACGTTGAAAACTACCTTACCAAAGCCCAACTTATTCTCAATCCAAAGAAAACTCAGCTTATGATTATAACCAGTTCTAACAAAAACACTAACAGTCAATTCACTATCTACTCCACAAATGCTATTGGGAATAACCATAGACTCCCACCTAAAATTTGATAGTCATCTCAACTTAACTATTAAAAAAGTACGTGCCAAACTGGGGTCACTCTACCCTATCAAACCATTTCTTACCAACAACACAAGATCAGCCATTGCTCGCTCACAGCTTCTATCCACCCTACTCTATGCATCTCCCATTCTGACTAATCTCAACAAAACTGAACTAAGCAAAATGGAAGCCTGCTATAACAGAATTGCCTGCTTTGCTGCACATTGCTCATATAGAAATCATCATTGTACTGCTTTGAGACAGCTCTACTGGCTTGAACTGCCCAACCTCCTAACCTACAATCAGCTCTGCCTCTGTCATTCTATCTATTACCTCCCCAATAAGTGTCCTGTCCTCAAAAACCTAATACAACATCACTCAGCCAAAAGGCCTCTTAGATCATCAAGCAAACTACTACTAGAAGTCACCAACAGCTACAATAACTTTGGCGATGCACTATATAGTAGTTCAGTGGCTAAAAAATGGAACTCTGTCCCTACCATTCAAAACACATCATCCAAAGCCTCCTTTAAAGACCTCATCAGGCAACATCTCAAGCAAAGTTGGCAGTGCCATGATTGCTCCCCAGGCTAGTGAAAGCGGATAACATATACATACTAAATCTAGAGCACTTGATAATATTTTTCAGTCTTACTCACAAACACTGGCTAATCTACAATGTATGTACTGTACCTGTGTACTATGTATGTAGTCTACCTATGTTCCAAATGTCAGCTGTACACCACAAATCTATTAATTACCTTTATTTTTAAAATTATTTTTTTTGTTTGTTCTCTCCACTGTAACTGTTTATGTGCCGCATACCACTGTAAAAATATGTCTCTTGTAATTTGTGTGTATACTGATTATGTCTAAATAACTAAATGTGTCTGTAATTTTTCTTTGTGGAGCTTTTCTCCCTGGGCCTCTGCTGAAAAAGGGCCTTTTCGGCTCAGTCAGACACCCCCAGTTAACAAATGTAAAATAAATAAATAAACGAGCACACACAGCACCCATGAGCATACACAGCACCCATGAGCACACACAGCACCCATGAGCACACACAGCACCCATGAGCAGACATAGCACCGATGAGAGCTGACACAGCACCCATGAGCATGCAGAGCACCCATGAGCATACACAGCAGCCATGAGCACACACATCACCCATGAGCACACATAGCACCCATGAGCACACATGGCACCCATGAGCAGACACAGCACCCATGAGCGTACACAGCACCCATGAGCAGACACAGTACCCATGAGCGTACACAGCACCCATGAGCATACACAGCACCCATGAGCATACACAGCACCTGTGAGCACACATGGTACCCATGAGCAGACACAGCACCCATGAGCATACACAGCACCCATGAGCGCACACAGCACCTATGAGCAGACACTATACCCATGAGCATACAGAGCAGCCATGAGCATACACAGCACCCATGAGCACACACAGCACCCATGAGCATACAGAGCATCCACGAGCGTACACACTAGCCATGAGCACACACAGCATCCATGAGCACACACAGCACCCATGAGCACACAGTGAGCATACACAGTACCCATGAGCACACACAGCACCCATGAGCATACACAGCACCCATGAGCAGACACAGTACCCATGAGCATACACAGCACCTATGAACACACACAGCACCCATGAGCAGACATAGCACCCATGACAGCATATAAAGCACCCATGAGCACACACAGAACCCATGAGCATACACAGTACCCATGAGCACACACAGACCCACGAACAGACACAGCACCCACAAGCAGACACAGCACCCACAAGCAGACACAGCACCCACGAGCATGCACAACACCCATGAGCAGACACAGTACCCATAAGTGTACACAGCACCCATGAGCACACACAGCAGCCATGAGCACACACACCACCCATGAGAGCATACACAGCACCCATGAGTGTACACAGCACCCACGAGAGCATACACAGCACCCATGAGCACACACAGCACCCATGAGCACACATACCACCCATGAGCAGACACAGCACCCATGAGCATACACAGCACCCATGAGCACACAGCACCCATGAGCATGCACAGCACCCATGAGCACACACAGCACCCATGAGAGCATACATAGCACCCATGAGCATACACAGCACCCATGAGCATACAGAGCACCCATGAGCATACACAGCAGCCATGAGAACACACAGCACCCATAAGCAGACATAGCACCCATGAGAGCATACATAGCATCCATGAGCAGACACAGCACCCATAAGCATACACAGCACCCATGAGCAGACAGAGTATCCATGAGCATACACAGCAGCCATGAGCACATACAACACCCATGAGCAGACATAGCACCCATGAGCAGACACAGTACCCATGAGCGTACACAGCACCCATGAGCATACACAGCACCCATGAGCACACACAGCACCCACGAGCAGACATAGCACCCATAAGCATACACAGCACCCATGAGCATACACAGCACCCATGAGTGTACACAGCAGCCATGAGCACACGCAGCACCCATAAGCACACACACCACCATGAGAGCATATATAGCACCCATGAGCATACAAAGGATCCATGAGTGTACACAGCAGCTATGAGCACACACAGCACAATGACAGCATACACAGCACCCATGAGCATACACAGCACCCATGAGCATACACAGCACCCATGAGCAGACACAGCCCCATCAAGCATACACAACACCCATGAGCATATGCAGCTTCCATGAGAGCATATACAACACACATGAGCGTAAACAGCATCCATGAGCATACACAACATCCATTAGCACACAGCATAGCACACAGCACCCATGAGCGCACACAGCACCCATGAGCAGACACAACACCCATGCGCATACATAGCACCCATGAGCGTACACAGCACCCATGAGCATACAGAACACCCATGAGTATACACAGCACCCATGAGTATACACAGCACCCATGAGCAGACACAGCACCCATGAGCACACACAGCAACCATGAGTGTACACAGCACCCATGAGCATACACAGCACCTATTATCAGACACAGCGCCCATGAGCAGACACAACACCCATGAACATACACAGCACTCATGAGAATACACAGCACCCATGAGCATACACAGCACCCATGAGCACACACAGCAACCATGAGCATACACAGCACCCATGAGCAAACACAGCAACTATGAGCAAACACAGCACCCATGAGAGCATCTATTCCAGGGACACTATCAGTGAGTCCCTCAGTGGAGCCCACCAAGAGCCAATCATCCATGAGGGAAACACATGGAGTTTCTTTTCTGGTATGGCATCTTCCACAAAAGCAAACATCCCTGAGACGAGAGGCATAACCAAATAGCACAATTTTATATGGAAGTTTTGCCCATTTGTAGTAAACTATTGAAATCCCCTGAGTGGACCCCAGACACTGTTGTGCTACAAGGCATTCATGATATGTAGTGAGACCATATAGACATCCTGCAGCAGCATGGATATAACCTTCTGGAAGGCTGTCATATGTCACTTAGCAGTAGGGATGTATTTATTACAGTACTGAGGGCAGAATGGGACAGAAGCTTTCAATCCTCTGTGGAGCTAAGAACAGATAAGAGTAAAAGCCTTAGCCTCATTTGAAAGATTGGAAAGTTTCTATGGCCTCTTTGAGAAGTGAAGTCTGTACCTGTCTCAACACGTCTGTACAGATGGCTTGATCTCTGAAAAGAGCCCCATTTGAGGGGAGAAACTAAGAACTCTATGATGCGGTCACCTGTAATCATGTCATGAGTAGACCATTCTTTAATTATGAGCCCCAGGTAGGGAAAACTCTGAGAACTGCCCCTCCTGTAGCCAGCCTTAAATGATAGTAAGTACAGTGATTGCTGGATCAGTGGATCTGTCTTCCTAGACATTTTGGCCAGCACTGGTTGGTGATGCAAGACTATCTGACACTTAAGAATTCCTCTTGAATTGCAAACAGGATTCTCCATCTTCTTCTAATTCATAGATTCATCGACTGTTACTAGGCTAACAACCCAGGAAGCCTTTCTAAGCCTGGCCAAGTTTTCCCAAAGAATAATGATGTCCTGCATCCAAACAGGACATTAAGGGCCAGGCATTTATAAGCTACCTCTCTCCATAAGGAACATGGATGCCAGGGCCGGTGTAAATTTCCTGTTTCTCATCCAGTGGTCTAGGATGCACTTAAATTGGGTAATAGACAAACTCAGCTTCACATGGATGAAAAGCCTATTCTATAGTAGAGGCAGCCTCTGGGACACTTATCTGTCTCTCTCTAGCATGTCCATTTGAAGTCACAGATAAAATTCAGGTCCCTGGACCTTGTATTTCTGGTACTGTTTGACTTATGAACATGCAGGAGATTCATAAGTTTGGGGTTTGCAGGTGCCTTGTAAGCCAGGTATAGCTCACCCCTCAGCCATCTATAGCAGACTGAGTAGAGGGAAAGGGCGTTAAGGCACTCTGTGTAAGCCCGGTCTCTTACACCTTGTATTCTTTTTGTAAGGAACCTCTTAGGTTGTTCTAGTTGCTGCATATACCTGGTCAGGTATATACATTGTACTTTATGACTGTTCTGGTAAGGGCACAGTACAGTAGAATAATGGCCTCTCTAGACCTAGATGCCATGCCGTTACTTACACGTTGCACAAATTAAAAGGATTTCCTCACCACTGTGGCCACAAGGTGGTCAAAGGTAAGGCTACAGTCTACGTTTGTACCCAGCTCCCTGATAACTGGGTTGACTCTTATGGGTGTATTATCAACATGGTAATTAGCAGGGATGGTTGACTTCCCAATGGATACAATTATACATTTCTTAGCATTGAGTTTAAGACCATAGCTTTGGCACCATTTGTTAATCAGAAAAAGGCCCTCTTGAAGAATCCTAGTGTCTCCAGGGGAGTCCATGATAACCCTCAGCTTGCAATCATCTGCAAACTTCGTCAGCCATAAACCTTCAGCATTTGCTTCCACTTCAGAGAAATAGATGCCAAAAAGGAGCGGGCCCAGTACTGAGCCCTGGGAGTCTCAGCTAGTGACTGACCTCACCTATTTTGACCTTCTGGGTCCCATCAGTGAGCTTGTTGGCTATTCTGTTGGTGATAAAAGGGTTTATACCTAATTTAGTGAGTTTGTCTATAATGCCTGAGTGGGTTATTGTATCAACTCCGCTTAAGTGAACTACAAACCATAACTCAAAATAACTTTGCACTAGCTGAAGCATGGTTCACCAACATCAAACTTCTTCTTAATCCCCAAAAACAGCCTAATTCTCTTTGATCCTGGTAGACCTCCTCATCTAAGCAGTGATTTCACCATAATCTCCAAAGATAACATCAAAATCACCTCAACAACCCACACAATACTGCAAGGGGTAGTAATCGATAATAACCTCAGATTTGACATTCACATAGCCCAAAAAATCAAGAAAGTAAACAAAAAGCTGGGTCTCCTTTATAGAAACAAACAATTCATGACCAAGAATACCAAATCCACAATTTGAGAACTCATCTCTTATCCATCCTCCTTTATGCCTCCCCTATACTGACAAATATTCACCACACCGAACTTAACAAAATGGAATCTTGTTACAATAAGATTGCCAAGTTTGCATCTTAAGCCTCTCATAGATCCCATCACTGTCTTACCCTCAAACAGCTCAACTGGCTTGAACTTCCCCAACTACTGCTACTTAATCAACTCTCAACAGCACACAAAAAGTTTACTACTTGCCTGATAAAACCCAAGCACTACAGTATCTAATTCAGCCCTACACAACCTCTCGAACCTTAAGATCTAGTAACCAAAATCTTATAAAAGTCATCAAACACAAAAATGATGCCGGTAAATCTATATTTGTCTGCACTATAGCAAGAATCTGGAACTCACTCCCAAAACACATAACTTCTACAACCTCTGCCTTCCAGTTTAAAAAACTCCTCAAAACCCACTATTTAAACAACTGGCTTTGCTCTTGTGACTCCCCAGGTTAACCACACCACTGCACTGTTGCATGAATTATTCTAAAGATCACCTGTTTCTTCCTTTAGTTCCCCAGGTATACCTGTTCTACCCCAACCATAAGGGCTTTTCAGAATGAGCTCCTATAAAAAAAAAAACATTTGTACTGTTTTCAGTCTGATAATGTACTGTATATAATCCTTACAACAAGAAATTATTAAACTGTGCTTATTACATGCTGAAATATAATCTTATAATGTATTGTATATATTCCTTTCAACAAAAGGTTGTTAATATCTGCATATTGCATGCTGAAATGTATTCTCGATGTAAGCTCAAATCCTCACTTATGCATTGTACTGTATTTAGAGCTTTTCTCCCCAGACCTCTGCTGAAAATGGACCTGTGTCCAGTCAGACTTTCCCGGTTATCAAATGTAAAATAAAATAAAATAAAATAATAAAATAAATAAAAGCCTTGGCCAGCTCAAGGTAAGCTGTATGCACAGTCTTGCCCTCATCCATTGTTTTGGTGCCCCTCTCCAAGAAGTCCACCAGGTTTAATAGGCATGATCTTCCTTTAACAAATCTGAACTTTAATGGGTCCAGTATTTGCAGGTTACCTATGTACTCTTTTATCATGTTCATGAGGATTCTTTCTACGGCCTTACATATGACGCTGGACAGACTTATGGGTTTGTAGTGACCCACCTCGGTGGATGGACCTCCTTTGTGCAGGGGAATGAGTGTAGCCATCTTCCATTCCTTGGGCACAAAACCTGACTGTAGGTTCCAGTTGAAAAGTGATTCAAGTGTACCAGAGATGTCATGTTTCATGCTATTTACTAAGCATCCTGGGATGTTATCAGGGCCCATCAACGCAGTGTTTTTTGGCGTTGGAAAGGGAATTGATAACCTGTTACCTACTAATGGTTGGAGGGATTGTGATATGTGGTATTTCCTTTAGACTACTGGGGGGAATAGGTGGAGAAATTTGAGCTGAATCTGTCAGCCAAAAGGTTGACAATGGCTTCAAGTTCAGTGTGGGTAATGCAATATGAAATAAGTTCTGCGCATTTCTGTGTATTTCCCTTAAGGTTACAGACACAGCTGTGGAATGGTTTGTGGTTGTCCTTTGCCTGAGAAGTTTTTTTTTTTCCTTCAAATTTAGCCTTTGAAGTATTAATTAACCCTCTTAGCTGCCTGTGAAGCTTTTAGTCTGTATGGCTTTGTTCCTCCTATGCCTGGTCAAGATTTGTTTTCTTTTGTTGTATAACCAGTTGATATTGTGATTCCACCAGGGGGGCTTGTCTTTTGAGTTTGTCTTATTCCGTATACGAGTGGGCACAGCTCACTCCATACACCTACCAATATGGCTGTACAGGGATTTTGTAAGTAGCTTAGTATATGCTATGGTATTTATTGGGTTTGGGGATGTTTAGAATTTAGCCAAGGTGTCGCTTAATAAAGAGAGATTAGCTTTGGAATAGTTCCTATGCTTTTTGGTTTCACTGGGTCCCCGGATTTAATTACATTAGGTGGGGATCATCATTCTCCCAAGTTCATGAGTACAGGGTCAAGGATGTTTGTACTCCTGGTAGGAGAATGGAGCAACTGTTCCAGGGTGTTGGTATTAATGAAGTTTAGGAATTGCTAAGCTTGTGCATTAGAAGTGGTATAGGATTCCCACTCTATAGAGGGATAGTTGAGATTCCCCTCGAAGATCATATTGGTTTGAACAGTGAAGGACTCTAGTACATTAAGATAGGTAGTATGGGTTTCCTATGACATGGACAGGGGCCTGTAGGTTACAAGGATATGGTACAAGACCCTCTTTATGGTGAGTTGCACATGTGTGACTTCCAGTAGGTCATACACTTTAGCTAGCCGGGATGGGAGGCTGGTTTTAATGTAGACTGAGACCTCTCCACCTTTAGTTCCCTCCTGTGCAGCAGCTGGTCTAAAGGTGTGAAAGGCATTAAATGCTGCACTATTGGGGTACTCTCTGTGACTTTAAACCATGTCTCCATTACTACATGGATATCTACACTCTCCAGGGAGAGGAAGGCTTGCAGGAAGTGCAGTTTAAGTGTTATAGTAGAAGTAAGGCATTGAACTTTTGTCTCACATTTTTACTGCTCTAATCTGTAAAGTTAATAACATATGTTATTTTTTTCATATTTTATCTCAGCTAACTCCTCTCTAGCTGTTATCAATAGTTGCTTATAGTACCTCTGCTATTTTTGCTTCCCTAGCTTTTATACTCAACATACTCTCTCCCCTCCTTTTCCCTAGGTTTTAAGAACAAAGTGTCTTCCCTTCCAGACTGCTTCTACCTTCTTTACAGATTCTGCTCCAACTCCTGGAATAACGCTTGTGCTCTGCTGCATAGCCAGTTTAAACTAAAGTATGTTCCATGCTCGTACCACAAATTAGTCTTACTTTGTCTACTGTAAAGGATGCCTGCATACCACTGAGACTCCTCCCATACTCACCTGTTTGTTAAAAACCTTGCCTCTTTGTGTCTCTCTGCCATTAATAAGTTAGTCAGTACTCTAGTGCTAGCTCTCATAGTTAGGTATACTCTCTTGTTTTCTGTTTGTGGTTTCCTTTTAACTGTTTATATCTTACTGTGAATACCTGTGTATACCTCGCTATAACATCTTTTCCTTCTCTGCCTATTCCTCCCCACCTCTTCTTCTTACCTGCTGACTCTCACTGTGTGCTCCTTCCTGTTTCCCTCTTGAGCTGCTGATTGCTTTTTGTGGTGATTGCTATTTCCTGGCCCAACCTTCCCAAAGCCATAACCACCCTCACACCACTCACTAGCCATGTAACACACCCCCTTTCTCTCTTAACCCTGTCTCCACAGCCTGCACCAAGTCACTTTTGCTAAAATTGAAACCTTGTTCTCCATCTGCCAATAGCCTCCCTCCCCCCTTTCTTAAACTCTCTACTCATTCCATAGCCTATCCTGTCTCTATCCTAATAAATAGATCTGTCCAAGAGTCTACTGTCCCTGAAATCTTTCTACACCATTCCACTTCACAAAGAAGGTAACTCCACTGAGCCCTCTAACTGCACACCCATTACCATCCTATCTACTCTATCCAAAATCCTCGAAAAATGAATTCACAATCAGCTTTTACCTCACTTTATTAATGAAAATCTTCTGACCCCCACTCAACATGGTTTTAGGCCACACCACAGCACCTCCACTGCTCTCCTATTCTTCACTCACAACTGTTGCTGAAGCCAGGGACAAAAACCTCCGTGTGTCTTGCCTCTTTCTCATACTCTCAAAAGCTTTCGATACTGTCTCCCATTCCAAGCTACTTTCTAAGCTTACTGACCTTAATCTCTCCCCCTCTACTATTCAGTAGTTCTCTAGCAATCTGTCAAATAGGCTCCAGTCTGTCAGATGGCAGTATGTTGCTCCCCTTTCCTACCCATCCAAACAGGTGTCCCTCAAGGCTCAATCCTTGGCCCCCTCCTATTCAACATCTTCACCAACCATCATTACTCCTCCTGCAGCACCTCCTTCCTCATACAGTATACCGATGACTCTACTCTTATCTCTTGTGCTGACATCTCTCAACTTCTTTCTATCACCCAAAACTCCTTCTCATCTGTGGAAAAATGGCTCACAGAGCATCAGCTTATACTCAAACCTAAAAAAACTAAGCTCCTACTATTTCTCCCCAAAAATTCTCCACCACCTTAAATCCACCTTTACTATTTCTTTGCTAGATAACACTCTTATCAAAGCTGATCCTCACACTAAGTTACTGGGTACAATAATCGATAATCAACTCAAATTCGACATCCATAACCAACACTGTACCAAAAAAACTAGCATGAAACTGGGTCTTCTCTACAGGAATAAAAAATCTCTTGCTCCCAACTCCAAACCCACAATTGCCCAAGATTATCTCCTGTCTTCTGGCAGACCAAACTCTCTAATCTTCTACCTAACACCCTTGGAGTACCACAAGGCTCTATACTAGGGCCCTTGCTGTTCTCCATCCACATTAACGACCTTTATACTGTCATCCCAAAAGTCAGCTGTATCCAATATGCTGATGACTCTACTCTGATTTGCTCGGCCACATCTCCAATAGAGTTATGGTCAGCTACTCAGACTACCTTTAATACAATAGAAAACTGGCTTTCTGAACGTCGTCTGATCTTAAATCCCCAAAAAACTAAAATGCTGTTATTTTCACCAACACGTAGGTCTACTGCTTTCACCTTTACCATAAATTCAAATGATGGCACAATAATCTCCCCTGACCCCTCTACAAAACTATTAGGTATCATCATAGATGTTGTTGTTGTGTCTTTCGGCTTTTCCCGGTTAGGGGTCGCCACAGTGGAACTCCGGTCCGCTAATGATTGGCCGTAGATTTTTTACTTGCCGAGTTGCCAGCTCTGATGCACAACCTTCAACGAAGGTACGCCCATTCACGCATGTCTCCACGCAGAAGACGCTCTAGCTGAGAATTGAACCGGACAGCGTCTTACTGTGAGACGACAATGCTACTGCAGCACCACCACTGTGGATTAGGTGTCATCATAGATAATAATCTAAAATTTGACCTACATGTTAACCAAACTATCAAAACCATCAATAAAAAACTAGGGTCACTTTACAGAATAAAAGCCTTCCTAACCGCTCCAGCTAAAATTGCCATAGTTTGCTCTCACCTTCTTTCAACCCTTCTGTATGCATCCCCTCTACTCTCGAATTTAAATAAGACTGTCCTTAACAAACTCTCAATTTGTTACAACCACATTGCCAGGTTTGCCACTGGGCTGCCTTTTAGGACACATCATTACATCAATATAAATCAGCTTGGGTGGCTTGAACTACCCAGCCTAATCCAGTATAACCAACTGATTATTGCCTATAAAATCCTCTATAATCCAGACAATACTCCTGCACTTAAAAATATTATCACCCCTATAACAATCCTAGACTGCTTTGATCCTCTAACAAACTGCTAATTCAGACTAGCAAAATTAATAACACAGCCGGTGACTCTCTCTTTGCAAACTCTGTAAGCAGACCCTGGAACTCTCTTCCAGCTGATATTACCTTACTTTCTACCTTAGGTCAATTTAAAACTAGACTCAAACAACATTTGTCACTTAACTGGCTATGTCAATGTATCAAGCCTGGCTAACTCTCTCTAGAATGTGTAAAAACCTGTTAACCAGTTTACTGTGTAATTTAATTTAATCCTGACTTGTGCTCAGGATTAACTGTAACCTGTGGAACTTGTTTAACTTGCTTACATATGTAATCACTGTAAATAGTCTGTTTGTAATATGTAATACTGGTATTATGTAATGCTGTATCTGCTTACCCTTGTAGCTTTTCTCCCTGGGCCTCCGCTGAAAATGGACATGCATCCAGTCTGACTATGCCGGTTAACAAATGTAAAGTAAAATAAAAAATAAAATGTCTCCTCTATGCCTCCCCTATCCTAACTCACCTCCAGTCAAACCTCTCCAAACTAGAACAAGCTTACAATAACATAAACAGATTCACCAGTAACTAGCCTTATAAATCCCATCATTGTCTTGCCCTGAAACAGCTTCAATGGCTACAATTCCCACAGCTCTTACTACTTGCCCAACTGCAGCTCACACACTCCCTACTCAACAAACCACTAGCCTGCCCATCACTCTCTACCATAGTAACCCCTTATATCACAACCCAGTCTCTTTGTAGTTAAAACCAGCACTTTCTAGACATCTATAAACCCAACAGAACTTATGGTAAACTCCTCTATAAACACTCTGTGTCCCTTGCGTGGAATGAACTACCACCTCACATTCATAGCATCACTAGTTCCAGCTGCTTTAAAGCTGAAGTCAAGCACTACTTTCTGAACTCAAATGCCTGTCCTTGCCTAAATCCTCCATAATCTGCATTTTCCTTTATTTTTCTTTCCACTATCTGTCTACATCTAATAATTTAATGACTAATCTGCACACTAGACAATACTACATTATGCTACTTAGGTGAAATATGTCATTATTGTAAATACTTAAATGTACTAGTTGTATTTACTTCATTTTGTTTTATGTTTACTACAGTTATTCATTTCAACTGATTACTGCTTATGTAATTTTTGCTTATGTTGTATTGCTGCACTGTTTTTCTTGGGTTTTGTATATTGCCTACTATGTTATCTTTTTATGTTTGTATTGCTGGAGCTTTTCTCCTTGGGTCTCCACTGAACACGGGCCATTGGCTCAGATGGACTAACCTGGTTAACAAATGTCAAATAAATAAATAATAAATAAATAAGACTTCTAGCATTGAGCAGTACCACCTCCAGATATTCCTGAATAGGTTCAGTTAAGTTGGGAGGTTTATCAGTCTGGCATTGCCTGAAAAAGGCACTATGGTTGCAAAAAAGGTCTTTGCCAACATCCAAAAGCCTAGAGGGGATAAGTGCAGACCATCCTTGGCAAAGCAGAATGGTCTGTCAACCATGTCCTCTCAGGGCATCAAATATTGTACCCCCTTGGACTGACACCAAAAGCTAAGCCAGTTGTTAAAATTAATCATTTTCTGTTGGTATCATGGCATCATCCTTGGAGAAGGTAGTACACTGCTCAGTGCTAGGGTCATACTTGTTGGTATCATGGCATCATCCTTGGAGAAGGTAGTACACTGCTCAGTGCTAGGGTCATACTTGTTGGTATCATGGCATCATCCTTGGAGAAGGTAGTATGCTGCTCAATGCTAATGTCATAGTTGTTGGTATCATGGCATCATCCTTGGAGAAGGTAGTGTGTTGCTCAGTGCTAGGGTCATACTTGTTGGTATCATGGCATCATCCTTGGAGAAGGTAGCACGCTGCTCAGTGCTAGGGTCATACTTGTTGGTATCATGACATCATCCTTGGAGAAGGTAGTATGCTGCTCAGTGCTAGGGTCATACTTGTTGGTATCATGACATCATCCTTGGAGAAGGTAGTACGCTGCTCAGTGCTAGGGTCATACTTGTTGGTATCATGACATCATCCTTGGAGAAGGTAGTATGCTGCTCAGTGCTAGGGTCATACTTGTTGGTATCATGACATCATCCTTGGAGAAGGTAGTATGCTGCTCAGTGCTAGGGTCATACTTGTTGGTAACATGACATCATTCTTGGAGAAGGTAGTGTGCTGCTCAGTGCTAGGGTCATACTTGTTGGTATCATGACATCATCCTTGGAGAAGGTAGTATGCTGCTCAGAAATCTGGCTGTCCACTGGTTTGCCTTAAGGGCTTAGTAGTAGAGGCACTGGATACAGTGTTACTATGTGTAGTTGTGGGTGGTGTTTTAATGGATTGTTTATGTGATGGCTGAGGACCCTTTTTTTGTACTGTGCAGGAGGTCTTAGTGTTTTAGGAAGGTTACCTCTAAGTGCCTCAGCATAAGTAGTTTTATGTGTAGGGTCTTTACCCTGTGCAGTAGGTGTGGTGCAAGTGTCACAGACAACCCCTATAGTATTAGTTTTGGTAGTATGAGAGAGTTTTGCATCCAGTGGTAAAGTGTATTTATACCTCTCACATACTTTATCTGTTTTATTAAGAATAAGTGGGTTGTCAGAGTACATGAGGCAATCGATACAAAGCCTCAGAATATCCCTCTCAACCAGACTGGCCACAGAGAGAGTCAGGAAGTGCATATCCATGGCTACTGATCTACTAGTGAGGAATGAGGGAAATTTAAATATTGAACAGGTCAATAACACAAGGAACTTGATGTGCAGTGCTCAGCTATGTGCAAACTAGATGTCTAGTAGTTAAAAACTCTGTCTAGGCAGTAAGGGTATTTAAGTGATCTGCTTCTATACTGATTACAGGGGAATTACACTGCAAGATATTAGCATTTATACCGATCAAAGCCAGGAGCTGCTGTGCAGAGAGCAGCAGTTCAAATTAAAGACTGTAAAAAAGACATAAAGTTCAGATATTCAGCATAGAAACACTCAATTAATGCAGCATAAAACTAATACCAAAACAGTGGATATGGTAATGTAAATTTTAGCTTTTCTAGAGTTTAGCAGAAACCAGGAATACTGTTCTTCTCAAGTAGCGTGGTCACCAAACGCTTCAGGTACAGATATTCAAATTTTAATCAAGCTAGCCCTCTAGTCAGTCAAATAAAGGAACATTAAGACTTACACCAGCAATTCCCCGGTCAGAAGGGCATAGACTCTATGCTCTCCTGCCACAAAAATGCAGAACACAAACCTTCCTAATGTAAAATAACTGGTTTGGAGCCCAACTGCTTAAACCAGAACAAAGACACTTAGAATAACAGGCACAAGAAACCTTCACCAGCAATTCCTACCTCAGAAGGGTGAAGGCTAACCTCTCCTCCTACAACAGTGTAGACCACAATACTTCTTAATGTAAAATAGTTAGTTCAGAGCCAAAAGTGTAAACCAGAACTAACATACTTTTAAAATAACAAACACAATAAGCCTTCAATCAGCATTTCCCAGCTCAGAAGGCTGAAAGCTACCTCTCCTGCTACAAGACTGTAGACCACAAACCTTTTTAATGTAAGATAACAAGTTTGGAGCCCATCCAAACTAGTTATCTGAACTAAGAGGCTTAGAATGACAGTTACAATGTAATCAGGCTACTAGCAAGCAGTAATAAATGTAGCAGACTAAAATCTGAACACTTTAAGAACATGCAGCAAAAAGCTAAATAAAGTAGGGATAAGCACAAATATATGAAAATCAGCCTAATAAAGTGAACTTATTTTTAAGTAAGTGGGAAGGTAAGAAACAGAAGATAATTCAAGTTTAAGAGACTAAGGGGTTCCTAATTGATGTCTCAGTGGTCCTTAGAATGAGGTGATGAGATGAGACTGAGAGGATGCCCAAACTCAGATTTATAATAGAGGTGAGCAAATAAAGCCACCAAATTTAAAAGCACAACAGGAATAGGGTAGGTGAATGGGAAAGTCAAATGCAGGCAGAAATCAGCAATAGTCATGCAGAGAACAGCAAGTCACAAATCACTACAGCTAAATAAAGATGCAACTAATTGCTTGTAGTTACATGACAAATGCTATTTCTCAGATCCTCCCACTAATTAGCTGGATTTTATTCACTGCCTGCAAAATAATTTTCTAACTGACCATAGCCAAGACCTCTCAAAACTCTAAAAAGACCAAAAACTAAACCAAAACAAAATGCAGTGTAAGAGTAAAGATAAAAATATGGAAGTAACCAAACATTAAATGAATAACTGTAATTCAAAATCAAATACAGACAGAGATCAGCAATAGTTGAATGCAGACAGAGATCAATAGTCAGTTTGAAGACAATAAGTCACACAGCACTTGTCTTTCATCATCTTCTTCTTCTTCTGCTTCCTCTTCATAACTTAGTCAAGCCTTAGAGGATACATAGGGATCTGAGGGCTGTAAAGGCTCTCCACAATACTAAGGGCTTGTTTCCCCTTCAAAAGGCATTTGACCAGATCCTAAGATAACTGGCGAAAGAAGATCTTCCCCGAGTAAGGGAGTATCTAAACATACTGCCTCTAGATCTCCTTGAAGGGTATACCATTCTGTTTAAGTTACATGCTTGAGTCCACTGCTCTAGCAGTAACAGCCTAGTCAGAATTATGGTGGGTCATGTGACAGCCCACTCTGGAAGCCACAGACAGACAGCTGACCAGTTCTAAACTGAAACCAAACAGGGGTTGAAAAATAAAGCTTTTATAATGCCTAACCTACTTGGACAACTGAAAAAAGAACAGGTGAGACAGATAGTAGAGGGATATGATACCAACATGGCAGAAAAGAAAATCCTTTTGCCAGTGATGTTCAATGCTTTGGACTCTTGTCTTATGGCAACTTGAAAAATGCTGTGGCTCTGAGACCTCTGCTGGACTGAAAAGAACAGACAGAAGTGCACTACATTCTGGGAACTGTAGTTATAACACCTTCAGATCAACTGGTGGATAATAATATAGAGCATCAGTATCCTTGGAAGTGCAGGCAACAGAATCTGGATGCTTCCATTCTGCACACATAGAATGTATGTTTAAGGACTCCATAGGTAGATGATGTAGGACTCCTTCTTTTTTCCAGAATTAGGTGAATGAGTACCTGGAAGAAGGAATATGACCACTGGCATTTTTCCTTTCCATGGTGCAACTCATAGGCCATAAAGTTTCTCTGAAAAGAAGTCATCCAGTGGGAAGTTGTAGGAAGTGGGTATCTCACAATCTGACTGATAATGGCCTCTAGAGAAGAAGGGAGGCATCTATGATCTGTTGGAGGAAACAACTGTTGTGGCAGCAACCAGGAACAAGGATGTGGCAGAAAAATGTCATTTGCGGGAGATGAACGTAGCTTCCGCAGAAGTGGCACCAGTACCAGCAGCCAGAACAGAAGAGTGGATAAGGGAATATAATGACTGGATGCATATTAGAACAAATCCTCTCCTGGCTCATACATAATATAACTAATGAAACTACTGTTCTAGGAGGCATCAACATCAACTGTCTTTCACTGACCTCTAACAGCCCTAGCTCCAGCATTAACTTGCATGGCTCCTCACAACTAATCACCATTCCAACCTGTATCAATAAACCAACTAATTCCCGTTCCTCATCCACACAAATACCACTACCTTGAATCTTTACCTGACTCATTAAGTGATCACACACCAATTAGAGTACGTAGATTCTCCCCCCACCACTCCAGACCTCACAAAAGTATAGAATGCCATAAACTCTCCAATTTCCACCATTTTATCTTCAATAGCATTCTCTCCTCCATTAACTGTTCCTTTCTAACTTATCTACCGCTTGATGGTGCAGTGCAAAAATTTAACTCTATATTTCTAAACATTATGAACTCCCTTGCCCCCTTTGAACAATTAGAGTTAAATCACTCAACTCACCTTGGTTATCTCAAACAACACGCTCTTTAATGCATAAAAGAGGCAATACTTAGAAAATCTGGGCTACAACAAAATCTCTGCCCCATATTCAAACCTATACAGAACTTCACAACCTTACTAAAAAACACATCAATAAAGACAAAAAAAAACTTTTACACCAAACCACAAAATTTACATTCTAGTAATTCAAAAAAATTCTGGAACTCCATCAATCAAATACTACACCCAGGCAACCCCTCAAGTCCAACCCCAATCCAAACAATACTCCCCAAAAACTGCTTCTATATTTAACTCCTACTTCATTGATTCTATTAGCAAACTGGAGCAAACCTCCGATTCCGCTAACTCCCCTGAACCCTCAACACCCTCTAAACAAGACAATACATTCTCTCTAAAACCTGTACCCACAAGTTATATAAAATACCTACTACTTAAACCATGCTCCTCTTCAGCTGATAACTTACCTCCACTCATCCTTAAGACAGCTGCTAACTCATTAGCCTATCCTATTTCGATCCTTATTAACCATGGTCTAAGTTAATCCACAGTACCCTGTACCTGGAAACAGTTTTGCATTCTACTCATTCATAATGGCGGTAACACCACTGAACTATCTAATTTTAAGATGATAGCAGTTCTGTCCCCTCTCTCTAAAATACCAAAGAAACGAGTACATAAACAAATCCTGGACTATCTTATAGAAGAAGACCTACTTACCTACACACAACGTTGTTTCCATCCCAACCATAGTACAACTACAACCCTCATTTCCTTTGCCATCACTATCTCACTAGCCAGAGACAGCAATAAACTCATCTCCTGCCTCTTTTTAGACCTCTCCAAAGCTTTCAACACTGTCGCATTTCCCTTACTCCTTGCTAAACTTTCTGACCTTAATCTCTCTTGTTCAGTTATCTCCTGGTTTACCAGCTACTTCACTGACAGACAACAATCAGATAAATGCCTTTCCTTACTATTCCCTGCTCTCCCCATCACGATGGGACTCCCTCAAGGATCAGTACTTGGTCCCTTATTATTCAACATTTTTTACAAATCACCTGTACACATCCTGTTCTCAATCAACTCTCATGCAATATGCTGATGACTCCACAGTCATTACCATCTCTGATATTCTCTCCGATATGAACAACCTCACCCAATAATTATTTAAATCTATTGAAAACTGGTTCTCTAAATACCAGCTAATAATTAATCCAGAAAAGGCTAAACTTCTGCTATTTTTCTCCAAACCCTCTTTCTCTATTACATCCCTTAACAATACAACTATCATGGCTGAAACACAAACTAAGCTTCTGGGAGCCATCATAGAAGACCAACTCAAAATTGACCTTCACATACTCAAGTAAATAAAGAAAACCCACCAAAAACTAGGCCTCCTTTACAGAAATAATTCCTAACAAGAGTCTCGACTCTCCCTTACCCACACCTACCTTCTATCTAGTCTCTTTTACAGCTCACAAATCCTCACTAATCTTCAGTCCTCACTCTTAGCTAAACTTGAATCCACCTACAATAAAGTTGCCAGATTTGCTGCCAATGAGACCTCTAAATCTCACCGCTGTCTTCACTCAACACCTTAAACTGGTTAGAATTCCTACATCAACTGCTTTCCTCTCAACTAATGATCATTCATGCCGTCCTCTACAAGCCCTCCTTTTGCCCAAACATCTTATCAGTAGTCTCCCTCTATACTCCTCCCAGGGCCCACAGAAGCTCTGACCAAAATCTACTAGAACTTTGCAAGCCTAAAAGATCAATTGGACAAAATCTCTACAGTTACTCTCCCTCCCTCTCCTGGAACAAACTGCAAAAGTTCAAAAATGCTCTCAAAAATTTCCTAATAAATTCCTAGACTTCCCGCTGTAAACATCCTCCTTGAACCTCTTAACTGTATCTCCATGCAGCATATCTTCCATCCCTAACTCTGATAACACCCCTTTCACAACTTCTACAACTTAAAAACCCTCACTTCTCCTTTACCTCTCTCATCCTTTCTCTGTAAATGTTAGTACCCCTTACTACTTCCATAAACTTTCCCTCAAGCTATATATCACCCCCTGACTACAACATCCATTTTCTCTAAGAATCCCTAAATGGTATTTAAATACTTCTACAGAATATGATGACCTAGTGTTTTATAGGTTCATAGGTAGGTACTAGGCTATTGGTCCTAGGGCCTATATAAGTCTAGCCAAAAAGGTACCCTGGCTTTCGCCACCCAAGAAAATTATTTTACTGTGCCCCTGTCAAGCAGAGCCACAGAAGTGATCCCCGGGGTGAATTTCCTATTTCCCATCCAGTCATCAAGATGTTTCTTGAAGAGTGCTAATGAGGAGCTCTGTTTGACATAGGTAGGTAGTCTGTTCCAGAGTATGGGAAGTCTCTGAGATAGGAATCTATCACTCCAGCATGTTCTGTTTATTGTGCTTGGGGCGCTGCCAGAACAAACACATTTGGTACTTTACTCTCTTTATGTTATTTAAAATGCTACTACTGAACCAGATGATAAAGTGATTTTATTATACTCAGGACACTGCTTCTACATACAAAGTTTCTTCTAAATGAACTATCCTGTTGTACATATCCTGTAAATATTTTTGACAAACTGCATTTCACACAGTCAGTGTATTTAATTGTACAAACTGATCATCTGTCGAACTCTTGTGATGTAATGTGTAACCTTATGATGTAATGTTGAGTTTATTCTTATTAATGAGCTAAGCTACGTATTTTCTACATTTGCTAGTGTATTAAACTACTGTATATGATTGTGGACCTTTTATCCCAGGGCTTCTGCTAAAAAAGGGCGCTAGCTGAGTCAGACTATCCCAGTCAACAATTGCCAAATAAATAATAAATAAATGAATAAATGGAGGACTAGGGAGAAAGATTTAAAACTAGTAAGAGTGTGACCCCCGTGCACTGGCCCAGTAATCAAGGAGCCTCAATCCTCACCCTAGCACCAGGGAGGGGTGTGCACATTGGGGGGGGGATAACAAATACATACACAGCAAAGTACAATTTCCCCTAAGAGCACACAGAGATGACAGTCAGTCTGGGGCTGCTTTCTCTCTTTCTCTCCAGATCTCCAATAAGACTTCCCACTGGTACAGCTATAGGGTCCAGATCTCGGCCTAGTGGTCAAGCTACAACCTCCAGCACCCTCTCTGTCCAACCAGTGCTTTGTGTCCCTGCCCAAGTAGCTGACACACGCACACACACTTTAATATTTGATTTAGATACAAACACACAGACACTCCTGGGGAAGGTTGGCGCAGATTTTCCAGCTATGCCCTTTTTCTGCCCAGACTATAAGGTAGTACCAACTGCCACCAACCGCTATTATCATCTACTATAAGGCCCTTCCCAAAGGCTTGCAAACCTAGGCTCCATCTTAGCAACTTGGCATTTTGCTGGCTGGCTCAGTGTAACAATGTTAGGGGATTGTGATCTGTAACTACAGTGAATTTTCTTCCATACAGATAAGGCTGAAGTTTCTGCAGTGCCCACACTATGGCTAGACATTCCTTTTCTGCAGCTGCATAGCATTCCTCCCTGGGTTGGAGCATACACCTGAAATAAACCACTGGGTGCTCTTCTCCCTCTGAAGAAATCTGGCTAAGTACAGCCCCCACCTCATGGTTCGAGGCATCCACCTGCACAACAAATTATTTGCTGTAATCTGGACTGGCTAACACCGAGGGTTTTCCCAAAGCTTTATTAAGCTTCTGGAATGCCTGCTCACATGCTGGGGTCCACACTACCTTATCTGGTCTGTTTTTCCTTGTCAGGTCTGTGAGGGGAGCAGCTATGGTACTATAATTGGGAACAAACTTTCTGTAGTACCCTGCTGTCCCTAAGAATACACTCACCTGCTTTTTGGTAACAGGTGCAGGCCATGCCTGAATGGCTTCCACTTTGGCAGGTTCTGGCCTGATCTTACCACTCCCCACTCTATGTCCCTGGTAGGAGACCTCTGCCATACCTACCTGACATTTGCTCGGCTTAATGGTCAACCCTGCCCTCTGTAGTCTGCCCAGCACCTCCCTGACATGTTGAAGTTGATCTTGCCAGGAATGGCTGTAGATGGCAATATCATCTAGGTAAGCAAAGGCAAACCCTCCTGTTCCTCTTCTGATATGATCTACCAGCCTCTGGAAAGTTGCTGGAGCATTTTTCATCCCAAAGGCCATCTTTGTGAACTCATACAAGCCAAAAGGAGTCACAAAGGCTGACCTCTCTCTAGCACTGGGAGTTAAGGGCACCTTCCTGTAACCCTTGGTAAGATCAATGGTGGTAAGATACTTAGCCCCACCCAGCTAATCTAGGACTTCATCTGTCTTAGGCATGGGGTAAGCATTTGACTCTGTGTGACTATACATCCGAGTGACACCTCCAGGTGCATATGCAGTTACCTCCTACTGCTCCTCTAGGCGTCAAATATTACTTGTTAATATTGCATTAATAATTCCAAAATCATGCTACATACAGGGTATCAGAATATTTTATCTTGAAGTATACATGATGGCAGACACAACTGTATTGATATCTGACATCTGTCAATGAGTATTTGTTAGAATTGTAAGGTGCTAACTTAATTTTTAAAGGCTCAGGCCACACCCACTAGGAGTTAAAGGTACGCACTCAAAAGAGTTGTACTGGAGGGAATGATTGTTGTACATCTCCACGGCCAGTCTGATCATCCTCTTGGTTGCTATTCTCTGATGCAGCTGTGACCAAAGCTACAATCATGTCTGCTTTAGTCAGGTTTCCATGCAACAGTCCTTTAGCCTGGCACATCTCAGCCAACTGGCTCCTTGCCAGCTTACCGTACTCCTCTGTTGACATGCTTGCCTGCTCTCCCTAACTAACTAAGCTAACAAAAGAAATATATCAATTGTGGTCTGAACTCTGAATATTCACTTCATGGTTGGTTTAGAGTACAAAAACACCTTCAGTGATCACTGTACATAAGCTACAGGAATTCACTACCCACACCACTGCAAGCCAGTTAGTATGTGATGTGGCTAACTCACCACTGGCAAACAATTAATATTTGATGTTGATATCCCACCACTGCCAAACAATTAATAAGTGACACCCATGCACTGACCTAGTAATCAAGGAGCCTCAATCTTCACCACTAGCACCGTGAGGGACATGCACATTGGGAAGGATAACAAGTACACACACAGTAAAGTACAATTTAACACCAGTGAGGGGCGTGCACATTGGGAAGGATAACAAGTACACACAGTAAAGTACAATTTAACACCAGTGAGGGGCGTGCACATTGGGAAGGATAACAAGTACACACACACAGTAAAGTACAATTTAACACCAGTGAGGGACGTGCACATTGGGAAGGATAACAAGTACACACACAGTAGAGTACAATTTAACAACAGTGAGGGGCGTGCACATTGGGAAGGATAACAAGTACACACACAGTAAAGTACAATTTAACACCAGTGAGGGGTGTGCACAATGGGGGGATAACAAGTACACACACAGTAAAGTACAATTTAACACCAGTGAGGGACGTGCACATTGGGAAGGATAACAAGTATACACACAGTAAAGTACAATTTAACACCAGTGAGGGGCGTGCACATTGGGAAGGATAACAAGTACACACACAGTAAAGTACAATTTAACACCAGTGAGGGGCATGCACATTGGGAAGGATAACAAGTACACACACAGTAAAGTACAATTTAACACCAGTGAGGGGCATGCACATTGGGAAGGATAACAAGTACACACACAGTAAAGTACAATTTAACACCAGTGATGGTGCACATTGGGAAGGATAACAAGTACACTCACAGTAAAGTACAATTTAACACCAGTGAGGGGCGTGCACATTGGGAAGGATAACAAGTACACACACAGCAAAGTACAATTTAACACCAGTGAGGGGCGTGCACATTGGGAAGGATAACAAGTACACACACAGTAAAGTACAATTTAACACCAGTGAGGGTGTGCACATTGGGAAGGATAACAAGTACACACACAGTAAAGTACAATTTGACACCAGTGAGGGGCGTGCACATTGGGAAGGATAACAAGTACACACAGTAAAATACAATTTAACACCAGTGAGGCACATGCACATTGGGAAGGATAACAAGTACACACACAGTAAAGTACAATTTAACACCAGTGAGGGGTGTGCACATTGGGAAGGACAACAAGTACACACACAGTAAAGTACAATTTATCACCAGTGAGGGGCGTGCACATTGGGAAGGATAACAAGTACACACACAGTAAAGTACAATTTAACAACAGTGAGGGGCGTGCACATTGGGAAGGATAACAAGTACACACACAGTAAAGTACAATTTAACACCAGTGAGAGGTGTCCACATTGTGAAGGATAACAAGTACACACACAGTAAAGTACAATTTAACACCAGTGAGGGCGTGCACATTGGGAAGGATAACAAGTACACACACAGTAAAGTACAATTTAACACCAGTGAGGGGCATGCACATTGGGAAGGATAACAAGTACACACACAGTAAAGTACAATTTAACACCAGTGAGGAGTGCACATTGGGAAGGATAACAAGTACACACACAGTAAAGTACAATTTAACACCAGTGAGGGGCATGCACATTGGGAAGGATAACAAGTACACACACAGTAAAGTGCAATTTAACACCAGTGAGGGGCGTGCACATTGGGAAGGATAACAAGTACACACACAGTAAAGTACAATTTAACAGCAGTGAGGGGCGTGCACATTGGGAAGGATAACAAGTACAAATCAAGTGCCAAACAATGAAAAACAGAAACTGCTGAAAAAACGGACTGCACACGATAGGAGAGCTGGAAAACTCAGATTTAATATTCCAAATACGATACAAAATGTTAAAAAGTCCAAATAATGGTAAGCGCTTTCGGCAGGTTCAAATAACCCGCCTTCATCAGACAACCACGAGATTACAAAAAAATCTCTTATACTATACAATTAAAAAGAATGAACCTATCAGGTTACAGTGCATCGCTAAATTAAAAAGAGAGTCCATGACAACCTTAAAGAGGCATAAATCCCAATTAAGGAATGCAGCATAAGAAACACAAGTAAATAAATGAACAGTCATTAAAAAGTGTTAAAAAGTGATGTAGTTAACAAATGCAAATGCAGCAACATATCAATTAAGTAAAAAACTTATCGATTAACTATTAAAGCCCTAGAATTATGCTACGCCATGAAGAAAATATAGATGCCACTATAATGAACATCTAACAGGGTAAATCTTGCAGATTTTAAAACAATACTAGTAATACCCCTGCTAGAGTACATCGACTTAAATAAGTAGCTTGAATCGCAAGAAAATGTTACTTAAATTAGAAATGGCAAGGATACGCATCTTAATAAATAAGTGCTCTGATCAAAGCAGAGCTAAAATCTGCAATGGTACAGAATCAGGCGTGCGTGTTAAAAGGCTGAAAGACAGTCAGCCGCAACCATTATAAGCAACAGTTATATTAAGTAGCTGACCTACGCAATAGCAGTCTGTACATAAATTAGAAATAAAACAGAACTGGCTGGTATTGGCATCAAGTGGTTATTATCCACAGTAGTTCAGCCAAACCTCTTCAAAACCTGATACATATACAAATAATAACAGTAGAAAAGAGGGGAGACATTAAAATTGTCAGATACCAAAGTCTATAATCGTAACAAATGTAATAATAGATTTTTACTACTATCTGCACCCAAAACCATGAGCGACTTGGACCCGAAAATTCGAGTCTTCTAGTTTAAAGCTATCTATATTATAAAAAGTTTTAAATAATATATAATATGCCCATAGAAACTACAAGGGCTAACTACTTACCCCAGTTGCATATAAAAAATCATACATAATTAAGCCATGTTAGAACTTTTACAAGTTAGATCAATTCTGTATTGTAACAAGTAATGGCATGATAGCTTGGGTATAAAAATGGATCATAAAATCTACCTATTATAGGAAAGCCATTTTAAAACACATTTAATAGATAATCCTTTGTTAATACCAGGAAATATGTGAGCCCTAGTCCTAATCTGCCATAGCAATTCGTCAATTTCCAAACGAATTTGCCATGGTCCACCCCTTAAATCCATCTCTCTCTGTTGTAATACAAAAAAATGAAATGCATGACCTGTAAACTCTAGGCAATGTCTGGCTAGAGCATTATTGACATCTTCTTTCGTGATTGCATACTGATGTTCGTAAATTCTGTTTTTTAGCTTTCTCTCAGTTTTACCGATATAGAAAGCATTACAGAAATTACAAAGTGCAACATATATGACAGCCTTAGACTCACAACTGTAATGTCCAGTGCACTTGTATTCCTTACCATTGATGTTACATGCATTTGCTACTTTAATGTGTTTACATTGAGAGCATGCACCACATCTGAACATGCCATTGGGTCTATTACATTTAAGGAATGGTTTTCTTTCAAAGATGCTTTTCATGTTTTCGCCCCTCCTATATGTAATTTTTGGGGAATCACCAAAAAGATTGCGAAGGGACCTATTCTGCTTAATGATTTCCCAATTTTTATTAATAACTTCTTTAATTTTTAAGGATTCGAGGGAAAAAGTATGTAAGAAACTGATGTTAAACTTATTAATGTCATTGTTGAGAATAGGAATGTTACAAGTTTGAAATGATGTGGAATCATTTAGAGGCTCCAGGTTGTTATTCGTATGGCCCGAAAGTAGAGGAAAGAAATGGCCTGACTCTCGTTTGTTGGTAACCTCTATTAGTACTTTAGAGACCAATGGCCGTGGATAACCTCTTACAATAAACATGTCAGTAAGGCTATTGCATTCCGCAATGAAGTCAACTGGGTCGCTGACCATGCGGGCTGCTCTGACCAACTGCCCTTTGATGACTGATTTCTTTTGGTGATAGGGATGGTTACTGGAGAGGTGTAAAAATGCATTGGAGTATGTTGGTTTCCTATATATTCTACTTTTCAGCCTTTGGTTGACTTTATCCTTGATTAAAAGTATATCTAAATAGTTAATCTGTGAATCATTTATTTTATATGTAAATTCCAAAAAATCTGTTGATTTTGAGATGTTATCTATGAATGTCGGAATCAACTCTTTTTCACCCTCCCAAATACAAAAAATGTCATCCTGGTAACGAGTATACCAGGTGACATATTTGGAAAAAAGCTCATCCTTAAATAAATAGCTAGACTCCCAATAAGCAAGTACTGCATTTGCAAACGACCCACCACAAGGCGAACCCATGGCAACGCCCGAGGTTTGTAAATAAAACATACCTTCGAATGTGAAGAAATTGTTAGATAGCACTATTTCTAATAGGGTCTCAATCAGGTTCATGGTATCATGTTCAACATTTTTTATCAACATGAACTCCCTCACCCAGGCTAGGCCGATATCTTGTGGAATGACAGTATATAAGTCTTTAATGTCGACAGTAAGAAACACCATGCAATCATTGTATGTGAGCATGTTGATGTTTTTGAGGAAAGACCATGAATCTTTACAAATATGGGATTCAGAGTCAATCAAAGGTTTCAAAATACTGTTGACATATTTTGCACATGCCTGGGTGATGGACCCTCTACCATCTATGATGGGTCTGAATGGGGGCAAAATGAGTCTTTTATGTAATTTCGGTGTTCCAAAGAATGCCGGAATTCTTGGGGCCGGCATAGTCAAATACTTAAGGGTATCTGTGTAAATATAACCCTCCAAGAACAGGTCATTAAGCGTGTTATTAATTTTCCTGTAAGCCCCATTTATCTCATTTAGAGATGAGATTTTATAGGCTGACGAGTCAAGATGTTGAGACAAGTACTCCACGTATTTGTAATGATCCATGAAGGCTAACCCCCCACCTTTATCAGGTTTCATGACTCTAATTTGGCAATCCTTAATTAACTGGATGAAATCTTTTTCAAAAGGAACAATGTTGGAAGAGTTTTTCTGTTGGCTATAAGTAATTTGATTCTTAATAGCCCACATATCCATCTCACATATTTTTTCAAAAGTTTGCAAGGTGGAATGTAAAGGGGGGTTATAAGAGCTAGCTACTCTAAGTAAACTAATTGCTGATGAATCATTGCCCATTAGGCAATTTAAGTTGAGTTTACGTGTAAAAACCTTCAAATCAATGATTAGCCTGCCTATGTCCATGGTACGCCCTGGCACAAAGGAAAAGCCTTTAGCCAAAAAATCAATAATGTCCTGTGAAATGATCAAGGAAGTGTAATTATACACAGTAAAGTCACCATTGGAGCTTTTATCAACTTTCGGATGTACTCCAATGTTGGTAATGTCAATCATCTCCTGCGACCTCGTCTCTTGTTCCTCGAGTTGTACTGTGGTTGTGCTCGAGGGCGATTGTTGCCCCTGTGATTGTTCACCATCTGAAAATCCTCATTATCATGATTATTATAGATAATAGGATGTTCGTTAGATACAGAGGGCAACTCCCCATCCACCACAGGGGGGTTAATGTTGGTATTATTATTAGCATTAAGTCTAGGACTCCTTCTGACAACTGGTCTACTGTTACTACCGGTGTTGTTGGCGTTGTCTGTGTTATTCTGGAGTGGTTGAACAGGAAGAAATTCAGTTGCCATATTGCCAGCTGCATTATTCATTGGACTCTGTGTTAGTCTAGGATAAGCACGTTTGTTTGCATAATCCTTGATGTCCCTTGCTAATTTCTTTTTCTTATTAGAAATCAGCTTGTCCATAGTAGCATTAATACTGACAAAAATCCTTCAATATTCCTGTTTATATCTAAGAAACTCACTATGTGATTTAATGTCAATTTCCAGTGCTTCAAGTTCTGTTTTTAATTTGCAAATGTCAGTATTATAAAAAGCAATAAGGGCTTGTAAGAACTCAAACCCTTGTCTATCGAAGAGCTCAATTAGTTCTTGATAAAAAGGAGAAACTTCAGTTAAACCGGCCGGAAAACGCCATTGGCGTAAGCCTTTGGGAATGACTTTATTTTTAATACATTCCTCCAGGTATGAGGTCTCCAGCTGGAGCTTCTTGCATTTAAACAATTTCATGTCAAGGAGATCAATTTTAGTTTCCAAATTCTGGGACTCAGCAACAACAAGTTCGTTACTTTCATCCATATTGTTATTAGGTGTAAAAAAACAGTTGTTGTCTAAAAAACTGTTTATAATAGGTATAGCGTCAGATTGGTGGTTGCCAGTCTCATACCTTCTATTTTGTCCTGATGTTGACCCTGGATCCCTTGATGGTTGACTGGTAGAAGGCAGAGGAAGCTGCTGTGAACGCACAGTCGCCATGGCATGGCCACTTGCTTCGGGAAAAGACATCCGAGGTGAGCCCTGTCCGTTTGGAATGGTTCCTCCGCTAGAATCAGTAACAGGTGAATTATTGTCAATTTGCCGTACCTCCGCCAGATCAGCCGAGGTTGAAATGGCATCCACCTTTTGTGTGAGTGTATCCACTCTATGCAGCAATGCCTCGATAAGTTGCGTAAGGTTGTTTTGTTGCGAATCATTGTTAATGTAGCCCAAATCTCGTGGTGTAAAAAGTGGAGGTGAACCAGCTTCTCCAGTGTCGTCCGCCATAAAGAACGAATCAAGTGCCAAACAACGAAAAACAGAAACTGCTGAAAAAATGGACTGCACACGATAGGAGAGCTGGAAAACTCAGATTTAATATTCCAAATACGATACAAAATGTTAAAAAGTCCAAATAATGGTAAGCGCTTTCGGCAGGTTCAAATAACCCGCCTTCATCAGACAACCACGAGATTACAAAAAAATCTCTTATACTATACAATTAAAAAGAATGAACCTATCAGGTTACAGTGCATCGCTAAATTAAAAAGAGAGTCCATGACAACCTTAAAGAGGCATAAATCCCAATTAAGGAATGCAGCATAAGAAACACAAGTAAATAAATGAACAGTCATTAAAAAGAGTTAAAAAGTGATGTAGTTAGCAATTGCAAATGCAGCAACATATCAATTAAGTAAAAAACTTATCGATTAACTATTAAAGCCCTAGAATTATGCTACGCCATGAAGAAAATATAGATGCCACTATAATGAACATCTAACAGGGTAAATCTTGCAGATTTTAAAACAATACTAGTAATACCCCTGCTAGAGTACATCGACTTAAATAAGTAGCTTGAATCGCAAGAAAATGTTACTTAAGTTAGAAATGGCAAGGATACGCATCTTAATAAATAAGTGCTCTGATCAAAGCAGAGCTAAAATCTGCAATGGTACAGAATCAGGCATGCGTGTTAAAAGGCTGAAAGACAGTCAGCCGCAACCATTATAAGCAACAGTTATATTAAGTAGCTGACCTACGCAATAGCAGTCTGTACATAAATTAGAAATAAAACAGAACTGGCTGGTATTGGCATCAAGTGGTTATTATCCACAGTAGTTCAGCCAAACCTCTTCAAAACCTGATACATATACAAATAATAACAGTAGAAAAGAGGGGAGACATTAAAATTGTCAGATACCAAAGTCTATAATCGTAACAAATGTAATAATAGATTTTTACTACTATCTGCGCCCAAAACCATGAGCGACTTGGACCCGAAAATTCGAGTCTTCTAGTTTAAAGCTATCTATATTATAAAAAGTTTTAAATAATATATAATATGCCCATAGAAACTACAAGGGCTAACTACTTACCCCAGCTGCATATAAAAAATCATACATAATTAAGCCATGTTAGAACTTTTACAAGTTAGATCAATTCTGTATTGTAACAAGTAATGGCATGATAGCTTGGGTATAAAAATGGATCATAAAATCTACCTATTATAGGAAAGCCATTTTAAAACACATTTAATAGATAATCCTTTGTTAATTTAGCGATGCACTGTAACCTGATAGGTTCATTCTTTTTAATTGTATAGTACAAGAGATTTTTTTGTAATCTCGTGGTTGTCTGATGAAGGCGGGTTATATGAACCTGCCGAAAGCGCTTACCATTATTTGGACTTTTTAACATTTTGTATCGTATTTGGAATATTAAATCTGAGTTTTCCAGCTCTCCTATCATGTGCAGTCCATTTTTTCAGAAGGATAACAAGTACACACACAGTAAAGTACAATTTAACACCAGTGAGGGGCGTGCACATTGGGAAGGATAACAAGTATACACACAGTAAAGTACAATTTAACACCAGTGAGGGGCGTGCACATTGGGAAGGATAACAAGTACACACACAGTAAAGTACAATTTAACACCAGTGAGGGGCGTTCACATTGGGAAGGATAACAAGTGCACACACAGTAAAGTACAATTTAACACCAGTGAGGGGCGTGCACATTGGGAAGGATAACAAGTACACACACAGTAAAGTACAATTTAACACCAGTGAGGGGCGTGCACATTGGAAAGGATAACAAGTACACACACAGTAAAGTACAATTTAACACCAGTGAGGGGCATGCACATTGGGAAAGATAACAAGTACACACACAGTAAAGTACAATTTAACACCAGTGAGGGCGTGCACATTGGGAAGGATAACAAGTACATACACAGTAAAGTACAATTTAACACCAGTGGGGATAGTGCACATTGGGAAGGATAACAAGTATACACACAGTAAAGTACAATTTAACACCAGTGAGGGGCGCGCACATTGGGAAGGATAACAAGTACACTCACAGTAAAGTACAATTTAACACCAGTGAGGGACATGCACATTGGGAAGGATAACAAGTACACACACAGTAAAGTACAATTTAACACCAGTGAGGGGCGTGCACATTGGGAAGGATAACAAGCACACACACAGTAAAGTACAATTTAACACCAGTGAAGGGCGTGCACATTGGGAAGGATAACAAGTACACACACAGTAAAGTACAATTTAACACCAGTGAGGGGTGTGCACATTGGGAAGGATAACAAGTACACACACAGTGAAGTACAATTTAACACCAGTGAGGGGCGTGCACATTGGGAAGGATAACAAGTGCACACACAGTAAAGTACAATTTAACACCAGTGAGGGGCGTGCACATTGGGTAAGATAACAAGTACACTCACAGTAAAGTACAATTTAACACCAGTGAGGGGCGTGCACATTGGGAAGGATAACAAGTACACACACAGTAAAGTACAATTTAACACCAGTGAGGGGCGTGCACATTGGGAAGGATAACAAGTACACACACAGTAAAGTACAATTTAACACCAGTGAGGGGCGTGCACATTGGGAAGGATAACAAGTGCACACACAGTGAAGTACAATTTAACACCAGTGAGGGCATGCACATTGGGAAGGATAACAAGTACACACTCAGTAAAGTACAATTTAACACCAGTGAGGGGCGTGCACATTGGGAAGGATAACAAGTACACACACAGTAAAGTACAATTTAACACCAGTGAGGGGCGTGCACATTGGGAAGGATAACAAGTACACACACAGTAAAGTACAATTTAACACCAGTGAGGGGCATGCACATTGGGAAGGATAACAAGTACACACACACACAGTAAAGTACAATTTAACACCAGTGAGGGGTGTGCACATTGGGAAGGATAACAAGTACACACACAGTAAAGTACAATTTAACACCAGTGAGGGGTGTCCACACTGGGAAGGATAACAAGTACACACACAGTAAAGTACAATTTAACACCAGTGAGGGGTGTGCACATTGGGAAGGATAACAAGTACACACAGTAAAGTACAATTTAACACCAGTGAGGGGCGTGCACATTGGGAAGGATAACAAGTACAGACACAGTAAAGTACAATTTAACACCAGTGAGGGGCGTGCATATTGGGAAGGATAACAAGTACACACACAGTAAAGTACAATTTAACACCAGTGAGGGACGTGCACATTGGGAAGGATAACAAGTACACACACAGTAAAGTACAATTTAACACCAGTGAGGGGCGTGCACATTGGGGGGATAACAAGTACACACACAGTAAAGTACAATTTAACACCAGTGAGGGGCGTGCACATTGGGAAGGATAACAAGTACACACACAGTAAAGTACAATTTAACAGCAGTGAGGGGCGTGCACATTGGGAAGGATAACAAGTATACACACAGTAAAGTACAATTTAACACCAGTGAGAGACTTGCACATTGGGAAGGATAACAAGTACACACACAGTAAAGTACAATTTCCCTTAAGAGCACACAGAGATCACAGTCAGTCTATGGCTGGTTTCTCTCTTTCTCTTGAGATCCCCAATAAGACTCCCCACTAGCACAGCTATAAGGTCCAGATCTCAGCCTAGTGGTCAAGCTAAAATCTCCAGCACCCCCTCTGTACAACCAGTGCTTCCTGTCACTGCCCAAGTAGCTGACACACACATACTTTAAGATTTGATTTAGATACATACACACAGACACTCCTGGGGAAGGCTGGCACAGGTTCTACAGCTATGCTCCATTTCTGCCCAGACTATAAGGTAGTACCAGTTGCCACCAACCACTATTATCAGCTACTATAAGGCCCTTCCCAAAGGGTGACCAATTTCACTGTGTAATATTACTGTTATCCAAATAGTAAGTGTGCCGAACAGCAAGTCTATTGGAGTGGCTTGGACAGTATTCCCAAATGCATGCAATGTACTCTAGCACTTAAATTATCTCTACACAAAACAGCTACAGTTGAAAGGTTTAAAAATATTTAATAATAAATAATAAACACTGGACAAATCTCATCAATTCAACACAGTGCTAATCAAGAGTTCAGAAATCACAGGAACTTTAAACAATATTGTAGGATAGTCTGACATAAATATAAAAAACAGCTAAACTAATCTGGCTAAATTCCTATCTAACTCTAAGAGAAACTATGTCCTAAATAACTTTACTTACAAGGCAAAGTGCTGGTGAGTTGTTGTCAGCTTCAGACAAAATCTAAAATGCTCAATCTTTTTCTCTGAGAAAGTCTTAAATTGATGATACACAGTAGTGCTGAGTCATTTCACATTACATAATTTTTATCACTTCTCTTTTAGTTCCCAGGCTAACAGAAACTCAAAATGTACATTTCTTTGTAAGCTGCACCTGGCCAGGAAGCCACAACAATAAAATACACTTTTACCTGTAAAACCTTAGTACTTATCTCTTAAATTAAGACAATAGAAAGAATTTGCTAACCCAATCATCCTGTCTCCGAGCTTGAGATCAAACACAGTTGTAATCCTTTACTTAACAGCTTTCTACCAGCAGGGTGCACTGTGGTTACATTTTTTGAAGCTCGGTACAACATATAGTTTAATCATAACATATAGTTCTCTTTACATTTGTAAAACAAGCCTGTGGATTACATTAATATTTACAATGACATAGAATTATCTACAAAATACTATCTAGCTAGAGTGGCAGCCTTCACAAAGAGTATTGGGGCAGACTTGGAAAGGAGATCAGCTCTATCCAAGGAATGGGGTCCATCTTAGCCCAAGAGAAATAACTGTGCTGAATCTTGTAAATGTACATCTTAATGACTGTAGCTTTGAACTAAGACAGAATGGTGAGACAGGATGACAGAACCAGTACAGGGAGGGAGATGTTTAGGCGAAACACAGGAATAAAAATGAGATAGTGGCAGAGGGTGACAGAAGCAGTGCAGGGAGGGAGATGTTTAGGTGAAATATAGAAATTAAAATGAGATGGTGAGACAAGGTGATAGAATGAGTACAGGGAGGGAGATGTTTAGGTGAAACACAGGAATTAAAATGAGATGGTGACATAGGGTGACATAAGTAGTACAGGGAAGGAAATGTTTAGGTGAAACACAGAAATTAAAATGAGATGGTGAGACAGGGTGACAGATCCAGTACAGGGAGGGAGATGTTTAGGTGAAAAACAGAAATTAAAATGAAGATGGTGACAGAGGGTGACAGAAGCAGTGCAGGGAGGGAGATGTTTAGGTGAAACACAGAAATTAAGATGAGATGGTGACAGAGGGTGACAAAAGCAGTATGGGAAGGGAGCTGTTTATGTAAAACACAGAAATTAAAATGAGATGGTGACAGAGGGTGACAGAAGCAGTGCAGGAGGGAGATGTTTAGATGAAACACAGGAATTAAAATGAGATGGTTACAGAGGGTGACAGAAGCAGTACAGAGATGGAGATGTTTAGGTAAAGCACATAAATTAAAATGAAGATGGTGACAGAGGGTGACAGAAGCAGTGCAGGGAGGAAGATATTTAGGTGAAACACAGAAATTAAAATGAAGATGGTGACAGAGGGTGACAGAAGCAGTGCAGGGAGGGAGATATTTAGGTGAAACACAGAAATTAAAATGAGATGGTGACAGAGGGTGACAGAAGCAGTGCAGGAGGGAGATGTTTAGATGAAACACAGGAATTAAAATGAGATGGTTACAGAGGGTGACAGAAGCAGTGCAGGAGGGAGATGTTTAGATGAAACACAGGAATTAAAATGAGATGGTGACAGAGGGTGACAGAAGCAGTGCAGGAGGGAGATGTTTAGATGAAACACAGGAATTAAAATGAGATGGTTACAGAGGGTGACAGAAGCAGTGCAGGAGGGAGATGTTTAGATGAAACACAGGAATTAAAATGAGATGGTGACAGAGGGTGACAGAAGCAGTGCAGGAGGGAGATGTTTAGGCGAAACACAGGAATAAAAATGAGATAGTGGCAGAGGGTGACAGAAGCAGTACAGAGATGGAGATGTTTAGGTAAAGCACATAAATTAAAATGAAGATGGTGACAGAGGGTGACAGAAGCAGTGCAGGGAGGGAGATATTTAGGTGAAACACTGAAATTAAAATGAGGTGCAGAGCATGACAGATGAATTAACAAGAGTGACTTGGACTGTAGGTGGAACTCTGGGTAGGATGGTGGCAGGAGGGAGGTGAGTAGTGCTGTATCACAGAAACGTCGGTGAATGAAAGTGGGGGAACATGCACGTGCCTGGGCATACGGTGCTCAGGAATGACAAAGAAAAGAGAGCTGGGGTGGAATGGCAGTCTACATAAACAAAGGCACCAGACATGAGGTCAGAGAGGAAGATGAACACCAAACCAGGAGTGAGACAAAGGAGGGATAGCTGGAGGAGGACTGATCACCCATCTGACACAATATAAGAAAATGTGAACCTGGAGGAGAATGGAGGTAAAGGCACAGCCAGGTTTAGAAGCTGGATTAAGTGCCCTGGCAGTTAAAGCACAGGAAGTAAGGGATGGCTGGTGGACTGATACAGTGTATTATCCAAGCACAACCGGACAGGAGGATGAAGGACCAGGGAGAGAATAAAGGATGGGGTAAGAGGAAGAGGGTAAGATTCATGAGGTATCTGAATCTGCCAGGAGAAGTTAGTGAGATTCCAAATTATGGAGTAGAACGGGGAAGTGGCAGTTGAGTGAGTTCTTGGATCATGAAGGTTTTAGCCACCTGGTAAAGGAGACACTTACTATATCAAAAGAAATGCAGAAGGTGACATAGAGGTCAAGAATTAAGGGAACATTAACCAAGGATAATATTGCTGATGTGTTTTTGAATAGTGGGAAGTAAAAAAATACAAAAAGAGTGGTGGTAGATTTTAGAACAGCAGAATTTTCTGCGCTGGTGAATTTGGTCAAGGATGAGTTAGGAGACAGGGAGAAAACTGGGAGACTAAACCAGCTATGGGAATGGGTCAGGGATGGAATACTCAGGACTATGAACAGGCATGTGAGAAAGCAACAAAATGGCAAAGAGAACAAGGCCGCTATTGGTGCAGAGGAATATGAGGTTAGCAATTAGCGCAAAAGATAGCAGGGATGGGGCACAGTACAAGGGGTGTAGCAAGGGGGGAGGGTCAGAAGCAACCAGCTGCCTATAGGAAGGATAAAGCAAAGGTCCATATAGGCCGCCTAGCAGCCAGTGTCCCAGCATGTAAACTGGCAGAGATCTTCCACAGAAAACTGCCTATTGCAAAACTGCCAGCATATCGAAAGGCAATAATTATGGTACCCTCGTGCAGAAAAAAAGAGGAGGAACAGGAGGCTTGCTTACAATAGTGGTGGAGAAAGCCTTGCAGACAATCTTCAGTGAAAGGCTGGTAACATTCTAGAAGACATCAATCTCCATGGCAGAAACCAGCATAAATTCATACATGGTAAGAAGGAGTTATCAGTCAAACCTGACCCAGTTTTATGACTGAGTTACAGGCTAACTTAATAAAGGAGTAGAATTGGACATGGACTACCTGAATTTCAACACAGCCTTTGACTCAGTCCTACACAGAAGGCATATTAGAAAACTGGGGGGTCGGGGAGTGGGTATATGGCCAAGACTAAGGGACTGCATAACTGCAGAGTTAAATGGCAGAATCGAGCAGGTTGTGATGAAAGGGATAATGTTAGAAATTTCGAAAGTGACTAGCAGAATATAATAGGTTCCATCCCGGGTTCAGTACACTTCAGTGTGCTTGTCTGTAGAAACAGAAAATTGGGGTGTGTTCTTAGGGAGATGGCTTCTGGAAGCAAAACCATAAAGCTTCCACTCTACAGGGAATTGGTCAAATCACACCTTGATTTCTGGAAACCCCATAAGAAAAATAACATTTTTTTCAAATACCTTTATTGAGTTATCACTTGGCAAACTTACATGCATATAAAAGTAATCAAACTGTATTAATATAACAAACATTATACTTCACATATATTGCTATATATCATTTAACCTAAGCAATATTGCATACATTATTCAATTCCTGCCTTTTTTTGTTAAACAAGAAACATCTTTATTAAACCATCACTTACAACATAGGCAGTCATACATTTATATGAATGAAAACAAACCACATCAACGCAATCCTAGTTGCAACCATTTTGTATCACAAACCACACTGACACACTCCCAGCTGCAAACATTAAACATCACTTATACTCGTAATCTTTCTCACTCAAACATTATGTAGCTCATTTAAGTCCTGCCGCCTTCTTGGCCTTATTCCTCCCTGGTGTGTACTGTTCCTACAATTCAAACTTTTTCCTATGTAGTTTACTCCTACCCTTTTCTAAAGATCCCAATTCCAGTTGTTTTTCTCTGTTGCTATATTCCCTTTTTCTAGTATAACTGGTTTAGATTTCAATTTCCATTTTCTATTAATTGCTTTTTTGGCAGCCAACATAATTACACACAACAAGGCCTTACCATGTCTAGGCAATTTCAATTCTGTATCAAAGCTCAGAAAAATCATCTCCCTTATCAGACCAGTCTGCCCAACCAGCATCTTCAACAATGCATCCTGCAGGGAATCCTTAAAGTCTGCAACTCACCAAACTCCCAGAAAATTTGTTCCCAATTACCTCTTTCTTCCCCCTCACACTTCCAACATTTACTGTCTGCCTGAGGAAAAATTCTTTGGAGTCTACTTGGGGTATAAAAATACCTATGTAAACACTTCCAGGCAAAGATCCTAAATCTTCTAGACTTTGTTGCATATTTGGGAGATATACATATATCCCCCGTTGTCTCTTTGTGAATTGCTTATCCAATCTCTCTTCCCAATCCTTTCTAAGCTCCTCTGATTGATTAGTGTAATTATCATGCAGTATTTTATATGCTCTACTAATTATTCCTTTTTAACAGCAGCTTCTGTTCTAGATTCTATTAAAACCTCTACCACTGCTGGTCTTTTGTTTAGGACCACCCCAATTTCTTTCTCTTTGCCTGTACTCTGATATCAATCCCTGATATGGAAGGCAATCTCTAACCTGCAGCCCAAATAAATTCTTGCCATCTTCCCATTCTATCATCTTTCCCTCTCTAGTTATTTGCTCCCAATACCTTGGTTCCTTTGCCAGTTTTCTCCAATAAATTCTGTCTCCCTTTTGCCTATTATCTGTATCCCTTACTGCAGTCATCGCAACTGGCAGAATCTCCTTTCTCCATTCCCGTGTTGCTTTAGTTCTTAAAATACTTTCTGCTACTTTATGGCTATACTATTCTGTATGATTAATGTTATTTTCCTTAAAGGTCTGCATCCAAAATACCAGTCTCTCCTTGTTTCTTGCGCTTCCCTGTGTTTCATCATCATCCCTTTCCAGTTTGAATTATAGTTTTTGGTTGTGCTATGTACAGGAGTCTTAACTGTGTAGCTCTGAAATACCCCTTCAAATTGGGCAATCCGAATCCGCCCTGTTCTACTGGAAGAATCAGCTTATCCCACTTGACTCTTGCCGTCTTCTTCTCCCAGATAAATGTCCATCAGCTCTTTATTAATTGCTACCCATAACTTCTCCTCTGGTTGATGAAACTATGCCTGACCTGTGTATAAGACTAAAGGGACTAAAAACATTTTAGCTGCATGTATCTTACTATCCATATCCATATAACAAAGCTTCCATTTTCTCAGTTTTTGCATTATTTGTTGTTTAGTCTCTTTAGACATATCCTTAGCTGCCACACTAGAATCCTTTTTAATCCATACTCCTAAATATTTTATTTTATCATGTGCCCATAAATATGGGTATTCCTGCACCAGTTCATGCATGGGTACACAATTTACTGCTATTGTCTTTGTTTAGCTTCATTTATTTTGTATCCCAAAAGATCTGAAACTGTCTCAGAATGTTCCACAACAACGTAATGTCTTTTCTGGTTTTGTCAGGTGCAAAATAATATCATCTATAAATAAAGCCAGCTTTTCTTGACTACCATACCAATTATATCCTTGAATTTCTGAGTCCCTTATTTTCTTTGCCAATGGTTCTGAATATAATGCAAATAATAAAGAGGAAAGTGGACACCCCTGCCTGGTTCCTCTACTCAAGCAGAAGTTATCAGAGAGGACCCCACCCACTTTAATTTTCACCTTATATTCTCCTAATCAACCTTATAATTTTTTTTCAGGAAATGCAAATGCTTCCATTGCTCTGCTCATGAAATACCAGCTTTCTCTGTCAAATCCTTTCCCTACATCAAGACCCAACAACATCAGCAGTATTTTCTTACATTCTGCTTCCCTCTGGATCATTGATGTTCTGTTAATATTGTCAAATGTTTGTCTCCTCTCCACAAAATAAGAAAAATACCATTAGGCTGCTACAGGGAATTAGGAGAAAGTTGCCAGAAAGATCCATAGGATATAATGGGAAATAATATGACCACAAAATAAAGGAGGTAGATCTCTTTTCTCTTGAGACCAAATGAGACAGTTATTGATAGTAATGCACAAGGTCATGTCAGGGGACATGAAGGAGTCATTCTGTACAGGAAGGACAGAGGGGAAATAGGGGCACAGGCTGCAGCGTGTAAGGACTAATTATTCCACAGATCTCTGAAATCATTTACTTATCTATTTATTTTTCTTTGCTGAGCAGGGTAGAACACTGATACATTTGGATCATTTTCACATTCCACCAGAGGTTTCAAAGTAATAGGGTAACCATGGCTATTTAAAGAGCATTGCCATATTATAGCTTGACAAGTATGGAGGTAGCAGCAATAAATGCATGAAGCAGGTTACACTGTTTCCAAATGAGATAATATTCCTAACGTGCACATATCTACAGTATATACAAAATATCAGAGAGAGCTGTGGACACATGGTAATGACTTCCACAATGAGTGGCAGACAGGAATTCCACAGAAATATTCAAAAGGACATGGGACAAGTGGATAAAGTCTACGGGAGAAAATAGGGATGAAGGTGAGGTGCAATCTTAAGGCACCTAAAAGGGCAACTGGACAGCTTTATTGTCTTCTTCTGCTATCAAGCAAATGTGACATTATGTGAAGACCCTTCTTCCAGCCTCATAATGGGTGTGGGGGGTGTAAATTGTGTGATAGATAGCTGGTGGGGGTCAAGTGACAGGACCTACTAGTAGCAGTACTGGATCTCAAAGAGTACTACACCAGAACAAGTACTAGTATAAAGTCATAGTCCCAAAAGCTATGCTCAGGTACCCACAAGGACTGGTGCTGCTGAATTTCAAACAGCTCTCTGAAGTCTCAGGCCCAAAGTGTGGACCATTATTTGTGCTGACTCAGTCAGCACTTTTCATTCAATGCTATAGAGTGCTGTTGGCCCAACACTGAGGCCTGCAATAATAGCCCTTTGTCCTGAGTGCTAGCACCAAGCTATGGCTAACACACTTGAGGGGACCTCTAATTAGTAGCAAGTCAATTGCATCTCTTATCTGGCAGTTCAGCTTTGTACTGGGTCATATCTATATGCCAGGACATGCATATTAAGGTGGTTTCCCAACATGCACCTTTCTCAAGCAATTTCTCTCCTGTTAAAGCAGAGGACGAATGTGAATTCGTTTCATTATAAGTCAATGAAAATTATGTCACTTATGAAGATTGTAACACTGTCTCGGGGTGGATTTTTCTAAGAGGACAAACACTGATCACACTATCCTGGGTTTTAGTCCATCCCTTTGACACTACCCCAGCAATGGTTTGGGGCTGTGTCTAGGTCCTGCCTACAGAATTTTGTGATGGACATTTTAGTGTCTCCCATCATACACATAACAGGTTGGCAATGAGCTTTTCCCTCCTGTGTCTTTGGGTGGCTGGATTAATTCACTGCCAATGGATGAGCATCTCTATACTGTGCTTCTTTCTGGCAGTTAGAGCAGAGGATTATGACCCTGAGTTTTTAATGAGCTGCTTCTTGGAGTCCAAGGTCCAGGGTTTGATTCCTTCCTCCTCCATTTGCCTACTTTGTGACTGTGAGCAACTCACTTAATCAGACAGTGCTTCCAGGTTGCCCCTGAAGAGGGACACTTGTTTCCAGTTGGCTTACTTAGTTAACAAACATATAAAAAAATATATAATAGTAACAGTGATGACATAGCTCATTACTCATAATGTGGTTAACAGACAAACAATCTTTTTTTTGTCTGTGTGTCTGTGTGTTTTGTGTGTGTGTGGTCTGTGTGCTTTAGACAACAAATTTGTGAACAAGGATTGCAATAAAAACTCTGTGAGTAGCAGAAGCAAAATGGCATGATCAGGGACCCTGTGTGCTGTGTCAGTGCAGCATGTAACTCCGGAATGTGTGCTGTACCAGTGGAGCATGTAACTCCAGAATGTGTGCTGTGTCAGTGCAGCATGTAACTCCAGAATGTGTGCTGTGTCAGTGCAGCATGTAACTCCAGAATGTGTGCTGTACCAGTGAAGCATGTAACTCCAGAATGTGTGCTGTGTCAGTGCAGCATGTAACTCCAGAATGTGTGCTGTCTCAGTGCAGCATGTAACTCCAGAATGTGTGCTGTGTCAGTGCAGCATGTAACTCCAGAATGTGTGCTGTACCAGTGAAGCATGTAACTCCAGAATGTGTGCTGTGTCAGTGCAGCATGTAACTCCAGAATGTGTGCTGGTGAAGGTTGTGTTATTTTCAAGCACAAAAATGGTAGAACAATTAGTAAAGTAGAGAGTGGAATTACAAAAGCAACAGCAACAAAAAAGTATTCTCTTCGAACCAAACACAATTTATTAAAATCACAAAGCTTTCGGATATACAAACAATCCTTCCTCAGTGTCTTACAAAAATTAAAAGCTCAAGCTAGTATTTTTAGTAAAAACATGTGACGCAGCCATTAATTAGATAGGGTGAACACCCAATTTTTAAAGAAACAGAAATAGCAAAAATAACAACAGGTATACACATTTACTTCATTTCTTCTTAATTTTCCTTTGTTTATTTTTCTGGACAGGTTTCAAAGTAACCTGCTTGTTTAATCCTGGACCCTTATCGGCTTGAAGCCTAACTATCCATTCATATCCCTTGGTGTCCACAATGTTATTATGGTCACCACGCCAAATATCAGAGTAGACTATGGACATAACTCTAAAATCAAATTCATGTTCAACACCCATCTGGGAAATGTGGCAAGCAAGTGAATTACTACAAACATTCCTATGGATCTCTGACCTATGTTCAATAATTCTATCCTTTAATCACCTAGTTGATTTTCTCACTTAAAAACCTAGGCACTTTTTGCATGTCGCAAGATATATAATGCTAGAAGTATTACATGTTGCTGTACAGTGAAAAATAAACTTTCTACCACTATTAGGATGTAAAAATTCAGGACACAAAGCAATATATATGCTCGATGATGGAGTGTACTTTTAAGATTATTGGTAACAGGGAGTTAGATAGTATAACTTTTAGAATTAATATGTCTTTGTAATTAATTTAATTTTTGTAAGACACTGAGGAAGGATTGTATGTATACCCGAAAGCTTTGTCATTTTAATAAATTGTGTTTGGTTTGACGTTGTGGAGAGAATACTTTTTTGTTGAAGGGTGTGTTATTCCCAAATGTGGAAGTGTCTGAGGAAAACTGCTGAAATGGCAAGGATGGAAGGGAGGGATAGAGGAATGACAGAAGGCTTTATTTGTTTTATTTTTAGTTATTTATCTTGAGGAGGGTGTACTGGTCCAGGGACCTTTTCAGCAATGATCTGGGCACACACACAACACAGATTATTACACAACCATTAAAGTATAACAATTTGTACATCATGACATTTTATTTTATTTATTTATTTATTTATTTATTTATTTATTTATTTATTTATTGACATATGATTACTGAGGAAGTCTGACTAAGTAGATACCCTTTTTCAGTGAAGGTTCAGGGAGAAAAGATCCAAATTATTACAAAACCATTTTAAGAACAATAATTTCACTGTACTCAAAAAATAATACAAAACATCTGCAGTTTAAATATTTATACCACATTTGACAATGTGAAAACAGTGGTTAAGAATAAATACAACTTATATGACAGTGAATTAATATTTAGAGAAATATTACTGAGTTCATAGAGACATTAAAGTTAAGTTGCTATAATACAAACATGAGTTGCAATATGAAGTGAGAGAAAAAAATGGTTTTGGTATATTTAGAAAGAGAGTCAGGTAAGAGAAACAGATTGAAGTGAGGAAGTGAGTGAAGAAGGCAGAGTAAGGAGGTGTCAGGTATGAATAGGTACTTATACATATTTAGGGATGAGGTTTACCCATGTTTTATACACATTCATAAACTTAGGTACTTATATAACAAGAAAATGTTTATAGTTGATTACAGTACACAAAATGATTGTTCAAAAAGAAAATTGTTTCAGATGAATACAGTCGACAGAAAGGATTTCAGATTAATATAGCACATAAAACAATGAGTGGTAGACATGTAAGCTAATTAGAAAAATCATAAAGAGAAAAACATTTTAAAAAGATTTTATGTACACATATATTTATAAAGTTAGGTATATTTCTACTGAACTGGCTGACTAGGTTAATAACCAGTACTAGTGAGTGGAAAGGATATATATTAGTCTTTATCAGTAAAGTAAGATGAGATGATGTTTTCTTTGATATATATGAAGATTTTTCTTTAGTTGTTAGAATACTGTTATTTTAGTATATCAAAAGGCACTTTATTTTTTTTTTATCTGGAGCTATTTTGAAAAAAATACATATTTTTACCAGCAGCTTTAAGAAAATGATCAGAGGCTGCACAGAGGTTGTACAGGTATGTTTAGAATTTTTTTTAAATTTCTGAGCAGAGGCCAGAGGGCAGTGGTTGGAATGGAGGAATATGAACACTAGGGCAGCTAAGAGGAGGCAGAATCAGACTCGGCTGTCTTTACATGAGGTAGTGCAATGGTCCTGTGTTCTAGGGACAAGGGTAATAAAACAACAGCTCTTACTGATAGTTGTTTGAAGGGAGTGGGCATTTTGGCTGAAATTTAGGATGGTTATGAGTGGGGCATATTCCAGTCTGGTAAGCAGAATATTTACTTCAAGCAAACTACAGGCCTGAGGGGTAAGGTGGTCAGAAACAGAACAGCAGGCTCTTGAGGGATTTACTCATTTTATCTGTAAAATTCTATATGTGTTTTTAAGGAAGCATTATAGAATCTTGTTAGAAGTCCCAGGTGCCTGTGTTGTCATACCTGCTGTGCTTTATTTTTGTTTAGGTCTCAGATGGACAATGAACTGCTAGAGGTACGAACAGCACTACTGCTGTTTTGATAATAATCAGTTTTAGTTTTTTATTTGAGATGCAATGACTTAGTTAAAGTGGGTTTGAAGCCATTCTTGTGTTCCTTCCCATATATGGCCAGTGAAGCATTTGTATCCTTAATGTAGAGGATTATCACCGAGGGTGGTATGCAAGTAATTATGGCATTAATATATAGTGAAATAAGAGCAGGACATTGCACAGACCTTGAGTGATACAAGCAGTGAATTCCGCAACATGGAATTGCTGATAAGCTCCTAAAATATTAAAGGTTTTATGGTGAAGGTAGACCTGAAGTCTAATAGTTGTATTTGGGTTTAAGCCAATATTTCTAAGTTTTTGCAGGAAGAATACATGATTTATGCATTCAAAAACTGCTTTCATATCAATAAATATGCCTCCTATAGGCCAGGCATTCTCTATTGCAGAGTATTATATCTGTGACCATGTATATTGCTGTAAGTTTATTATGTTCACCTCTAAATCCATTATGAGAGACAGAGAGCATTCCATATTTATTGAGATGCTAACATATTTGGTTATAGACATTTGTCAAAAATTAGAGTTGGCATGAGCCTACAAACTTGCATGGATGACAGCGTTGCAACTTTTTAATTGGGGAATTATGACAGGGTGTGTCAAATAAGGTGGTAATATCCTAGTAGTAGCTAAGTTTTGAACACGTGCTACTGGTTTAGAGAGGCACTGTGCTGTCATATGGAGAAAAGCTAGGCAAACTGCACTAGAACTGCATTTAGACTTTCTTCCATCTAATAAGGAATTTTTCTTTTTGATTTGCCTCTAATAGCCTGAAAATAAAATGAGAGTATATAACAGCAGATTTGGGAGTTTCCTTATGAATTGTAGTATGCTCACACTCCTGCCCACCTTTGCTCTGAGGATTCACCTTACAAGATACATTGTAACCCAGAGATAACCTTTACTGGCTGTCTTATCAGTACTCTGACTTAAGCCCATCAGGATAAAACTACCTTTGTACAGAGGAAAGAAACTACCTGATGACAGATCTTCTGTACTGCAAATAAAAGCCACCTCTGGTGAACCAGAAGTATTTTGATTTGTGAAAGGTTAGGCTCCATGCTTGAAAAGAATCTCACCTTATCACATTATATCTGTTATACTGTTAGCAAGAGTGATAAAATCTTACCACATTTTGCAACTTGAAAAAAAAATACCTCACCTCAGGTCAAGTACTGTATATCGATGTAAGTTTTACTTTACTGCCTGTGTGTCCTTTGAAGTTATTGTACTGGCTACTTTGTCAGGAACTAACAAGTCTATGTACGTTAGTATAGATAAATATACTATGTCCCCTCTATGATACATATACCACTGCATTGGCTCAGAGTCCTGCAATAGACTTACCTCTAATCCAGGGTACAAGATCCGCAGCACTGCTTTTCCCTCAATGCTTTGCACAGTGTGCACTCTTGATTAGCATACCTCTTTAACTGCCCATATTTTTGCAGAATGTCCAGATTTTTGCCTGATATTTTTGTCTGTTCATCATAAAATTTGAGGTTTTCTGGCAAAAACCACCAAGGACTGAAGTTACTAAATAATGATATACATTTTAGTTTCAGACTTTGTATCCTTTAGAAAATGCATGCTAACACAAATCCTTGTTATTCTAGCAACTTTCCAGGTTTATAACAGCAGTAAATTTTAAATCAGTACATAATTTGGGCTTTAGCCCCCCCCCCAACTATTTTAGGCTTTGTCCAGATGTCTTGTGCTAAGAAGTTGAGAGGTATGCTCCATAGTAAACTGGCAATATTCTACACAACAAAGAACTTGAAACTGCTGTCCTCAGGCTCTAGATTTCGGTTCCATGCAAATTGCACAGCTAGATTATTTATTGTCTAAATTTAAACACAACTAAATCAGCATTTTAGCTCACAAAGACAACTATTGAGTATTCAGTTTCAGTTTATGTCTTCTGTCTGCCTAGATTTGACTTGCTTCCTAATTTGAATATATATAGCTCTCCCATGACATATTGAGTTTCATGGTTCTCTGATTTCTTGAATAAAGGTTTAGATTTTTTGTTTGTTGTATTATAAATGTATAGTGATATGGGATTTGTCCTCTGTCTTACCATGATCTACATTTTGCTGTTGATTCCTTTTATCAATCTAGCAGTCTGTGTTGCAATTATTAGTGAATTTCTGGGTCTCACTGAAGAAAGGGCCATTAGTCCAATGAGATTAACCTCTACAGAAAATTAAAAAACAGATAAATATTAAAATAAGTATCAAAATAAATAAATAACCTGTGCATCCAGCCATAAGAAGAGCTAACAATTTTACTGTCATCATATCACAGGCTGGACAGTTCAAGCAAGGCATTGCCATCAACTACACTGATACACACACACACACACAAACACACACACACACACACACACACACACACACACACACACACACACACACACACACACACACACATTCACACACTCACCTACACATACACACACACACACACACACACACACACACACACACACACACACACACACACACACACGCACACACATTCACACACGTACCTACACATACACACACACGCATACACATACACACACTCACAGATACGCACATACATGCATGCACAAATGTGTCCATGCACACATGTAAACACATCCATGCACACAAACATACAGACACACGCAAGTGCATGTGAATAGGTTTATGTTTACAAAACAGTGACATAATAAAAAAAAATTGAAAAGATAACACTTCAGTGGATTGACATCCATGCAGGCCTGGTTTTCCTATTACTTACTGGGCTCTTACAGGGATAGGCTCTGCCTTCCCCCTTGTCTCTGAATAAGATAAAGCATGCATTGACAAATCTATAAATTAATGTGTCAAAAAGGTACCCTAGTTTTTTTTAAAAAGCTCAGACAGTTAATGCAGTTTTACTTCTGTTCCAAAAAATGAAAGGAATGCAGCTTTAATAGGCAATGTTCCTATTAGCGTACTGAAACTACAATGCTGCACATTTGTAGCACACTAACACTCTATGTATATATAATCATCACAGATGGTACCAACATCTGCGTTTACTCCTAAATGCATGAAACACCTTTTTCCTTTAATTTGCAAAGCCTGAAAAGGCTTGCAGCAATGCTTTCAGAACCAGGCAGCAAAAAAGATTATCTGAGGGTGGGAGGATTGGAGGGTCAAACTGAGGTTAGCAAGAAAAGGTAGCAGCAGGGAATGCATTTCAGGAGGCTCGGTGTTTGATATCTTGCCTTTGTAACTCTTTCAGTTTGCATTGTAAACCCTTGTAATCCCCCTGCTTTACACTCACATTCTCTTTAATGTGTACATCCCCCTGAGCTATGCGAACAGAGGCAAGTTGAAGCAATTTCTGCAGGGAAACAGGCCCTCTGGGTAGCAGAGAGCAGCAGGCACTATCAACTCAGGAAGTCGGCAAAGGAAACTTTACATTTCCATGAATTCTCCTGGGACGTGCATTTTGTATGGAGCTGGCATCCGATTCCCCACCCTCTATACTGGACTTTCTTAAAGGGAATAGGCACAGAGTGCAGCTATGCGCATTAACTTTGCAGTCTAGTAAGGAAGAGAAAATCATTTTTTTAGTAATGTTTTCATTTGGCATGAAAGAAATAAGAATCTGGTCAGGGGAAAAAATATGAAAAACGAAAACAAGAGCTGGGAAATATAGCACAGGCCTGGTCTGTCATAGCACAGGCCTGGTCTGTCATAGCACAGGCGTGGTCTGTCATAGCACAGGCCTGGTCTGTCAGCAGCAGTGCTATCACTGGTACAGTAACAAATGTGAGAAACTAAAGGTATGCGAGGTAACATAGGGAGTAATGACCTGTAACCTGTTCTCATTCTTTGGCTCAGACATAGTGAAATCCCTTTCATGAGCTTGCCGATAAGTAAAGGTATGTTGATACATTTTGCAGGAGATAACAGGGAAGTGGGATCAGCAAGCAGTAAGCTTCAGAAAACGATAATCATGCGAAAACATCTCAGTCTTGTATGGCACTATAGAGAACAGACATCTGTGATCCCGGTACAAGGGACTGTGATACAAACACAGGATTGTTTTCCAAACAGGACAGACCTCTCCTCTCCTTCCTTTTTGGCACTTGGCCAACCAGGGGATATCTCAGACTACATCATAGATTATATGCAGGCCTGATGACATGGCTTTCTGACAAAGATGCTCTGACCCAACCATTAAAGTAAACCATGCAGCCCCGCACTACAGTGAGATGCCCGCGTTTTTTAATGTTTGTTACGGAACTGGAAATAGATCTGATTCACTCCTTCTAACAGGAGGATGAACAACTATTTGTGTGGCAGTGTTTTGTGATCTGATGCAGGTGAATAAAGTAATGATTCCATTTGTGTTGAAGTTATCCTGATTTCTCATGCAGCACATTTTATTTATTTAGTCATTCATTTATGTATTTATTCATTTATCTGGACAATGCAACTGCACTTACAAGTGAAGCCTTTTTTCAAGCAATGATCTAGTTACAGAAAAGTAAGTACTGAAACTAATCAAAGATCAGAAGGTCTTAAATATATATCAATGAACACTGAAAAAGACACAATGTATCAGTGAACACTGAAAAAAGACACAAGGGCAGTAATTATACCATGAAATTAACAACTCCTATTAACATGGTCAAACAACTGCTGTTTCAGGAATAAAACAACCCATGACCTATTATATCTGTCTGGGAAGATAAAGATACATATGTTAGGACTCAAAAGTATATTGTATAAGAGTCACAAGCAGCAAGAAAAACGCCCAACATAAAATGTGTCGATAGTGCCTAGAGTACAATGTTTAGTTCCAAATAGTTTTAGTTAAACCATTAAGCTATAAATAGATCTTAAGAGATCAATAAATAGGTTGGTTTACTATAAGCCCAATCAGATGACTAGATGTTCAGATAGAAATGCTGGCCTCATTATGTAGTTATATGGCATATGAATGAGAAGGGATCAGGTGAGCCTACTATTTATTTATTTATTTTATTTATTTAGGTTTGTTTTCCAGGGTAGTACACTGATCACAACTAACGATTTACAGATATTTACAGGTACAGCCTGAGTGAATGCAATGACAGATATGAAATAATTAAATGTAGCACATAATCACAGAATAACACGTCTGGTATTGTTACACACTTTTATTCCTGCTACTTTCCATGTGAGAACACCTGAGCGATGTCTCTAATTTCTCTCTAACTACTCTTTCATACTATATCATTTCTTGTGTAAACCTCCCAACTGTACAGATTTTCGCAGAATGCCCAGATTTTTGCCTCATATTTTTGGTTTGTTTTTTCATAAAATTATGGTCTTTTGGCAAATTAGTGGCAAATTATTAAAGTTTGAAGTTAGAAAATAATGACAGACATTTGAGTTTCAGACTTCATATCCTTCAGGAAATTCAAGCTAATGCAAAACCTGTTAGTCTATCAACTTTCTAAGTTTGTAGGAGCAATATTTAAAAAGTGTCCCTATTTTTGGGCCTTTGTCCCACTTTTATATATGGCTTTGCCCAGATTTCTTGCTCTAAGAGGTTGAGAGGTATGTATACCTGTCTATATCTATACATGTTCTGATGTATAGAACTTTGTATCACTTATCCTGGCCATGCTATACTTCCTTATTAAGTTCTTGTCTAATTAAATGTTTGTACTTGATATAAGTATGTCTACAGTTAATGTAAATATTTCTGCTCAGACGTTCTATAGCCAAGACAAGAAGAACCACTGAAATTGTACTCTGTGAATTAACTTCACTACAGCCTGACATCTTTCACTGTTGTCACTTTTAGTTCTAAATATTTGCTCTATTTGTCTTAGGTTAAAATATATCTCTACATACTTATAATGTTTTTTGTATACTGTATTTTCTGTGGAGCTTTTCTCTCTGGGCCTCTGGTGAAATGGGATTATTGTACCAATTCAGATTTTCCCAGAATATAATGCAAACATATAAATAAATGTTTATAAACAGTATTCTAGTAAAGCAGCTAAGAAATGTTTTACTTAATACATTTGTAATAAAACACAACTTAACGTTAAAATGTTATATACAGTAAGAAGAAACTGTGAAGTTGACTGAAGAAATGAGATGGTAAAAAGGGTGAAAGAGGAGACGTTAATAGTGGAAGCTGCCACTTTAGGCTATACTACCTGGCAGAGAAGTACCGACATTGAGGTTTGTTGTGGAGATATTCTTTGAGTTGTGCTTGGAATTTAGAGCAGGAGAATAGATCTTTTAGGTTAGAATTTTGTAACAAGAATAGAGAATGAATAATCTGTACAGTGAGGCTTGGTGTGTGGGTTCTGCGGAATGGGTGTTGTTCGACAGAAACTCTTGAAGCTGTATGGAATGATTTTTGGGGAGTGTTTGGTGGTGGTGCTGCGGTAGCATTGTCGCCTCACAGTAAGATGCTGTCCAGTTCAATTCTCAGCTAGAGTGTCTTCTGCGTGGAGACATGCGTGAATGGGTGTACCTTTGTTGAAGGTTGTGCATCAGGGCTGGCAACTCGGCATGTAAAAATCAACTGCCAATCATTAGCGGACCGGAGTTCCGCTGTGGCGACCCCTAACCGGGAAAAGCCGAAAGTCTAAGTTTAGCTGTAAGAGGCAAGATTGTGACAGAGTGTAAAAGTTTAAACAGAAGTAATCCTAAGGGATCTATGTTAGATGGGTGGGCAGTTGTCATTAGAAACAGTGATACAGTGGCGCTGATGAGAAGAGGATTAGTGATAAAACATGTCAGTGGATTGCAGAGATAATACATTGTTCTTGGAGGCAGTGGCTACAATGGGCAGTCCATATTCAAGTTAGACCAGATAAACTCCATTGCTTATTGCTGCTCCAGAGCACTTAGATGGTGGAATAATTTCCTTGCCCAGAAGAGAAGTGAGTTAATTTTTTCTGTTTTGTTTTGGGTTTTTTTTTGCTGTGTGGATTTCGAAGGTGAGGGTGGGGTCAAGCAGAACCTAGGATATTTAAAGGATGGTGTCATTTGTATTGAAGTGCTGTTGAGATCTTCCTTGTGGAAAGATTTACAGGATTTTGCCATTTTGTGAGGAAGCTGTCAAAGAACATATTCCTAATTTAGGAAGGGCTAAGTAGTGTCTTATGTTTGATTAAGCAAGCGTTGATGGAGTTCAGTTCTGTTTTGAGTTCGGATTGAATTGCTTAATGAGAGAGTCAAGATCTAAATACAACCATATCATCTGCTTCTAGGATCAGAGGTATATGTGGTAGGTCATATGGTAGGTTACTGATAAATATTGAGAAAGCAGGGGGGGGTATGGCCCTTGAAGTATGCATTTCATGAGAGGGACTCCTTCAGAAGTAGATAATCCTGTTTTTACCCCTAAAGAATCTGTTAGATAGGAAGTCTTTAATGCAAACTAAAGCTTAAGTGCTGATGCATAGTACATGAGTTACATACAGCCTGTATCATTAAGTTATTCTAAAGGATTGGATAAATATGAGTAAGCGATAGATGATTTCTGTTTCTGAAAAGAATGGCATTCCAGGTGTGTGGTCCCTAAAATGAAAAGGCTTCATCGCCATGGGACTCGGAAGGTTTTCAATGTAAAGATCTAGTAAGGAAATACAGTCAAAGTGTTTTCTGCAAGACAACTTCCTTTCCATAAACCACAGCTGGTGCTGGTTAAGTCTGAGAGGCTGAATAAGAATCTGGGTGAAAATAATAGATCTAAGTGGGATGATGAGCCATGACTATTCCTCAGGGAAGTGGGTGAGCAAGGACCCCTACATGAAAATGCATCTTAAATGTGTGGATTGTAAGGAAGGTTTGCAGCCAGGATGTGTTTGTTTCTAACTGGAACAGCAGCAGGAGGAGGAGTTATTGAACTTTGGAGATCTGAACTCCTTTCCATGAATATGAAATGGCTGTGCTCTGAAAAGATTAAAAACAATGTTACAGGCACCAATGATGTAAAACTTTTCATATAATCTGTCAGTGTAAATGGGGAAGGAAGCATTATGTTCAACTACATTCCCAGTGTATTTAAGAACTGCAATTCAGGAATACGCATTGAGGGGTCAAGAACAACCAAATCGGGGAGCTCAGCCAAGTCTTGCAGATAGAGACAAGAGCAATACTCAGGTTTTCCTCAAAGTTAAGGCTCAGTTCTTTATCTGAGAACCTACCAGAGAAGCCAGCAAAGTCCTCCAGTAGTGTAGAGCTGATGAAGATTTTTGAACAATAAAATCGGAATAGAGAGTGGTCATTATCATCAATATAATAGAAGGATCTGTAGACCCTGTTGAGGCTGTATGTGGTGGTAATGAAAACTGAGAATAACAAAGGATTTAATAAAGGCTCTTGAGAAATCTCACTATAAACAGAAAAATGTGGCAGTCCATCTCGCTACAATTTATCCTGTCCTGTTCTGTTAACACTAACAAAACCCTGTTTTTTTTACGTTTTTTCAAAGACAACTTTCTTACACCCCATCTTCTTTTTCCTCATTTCAGAGTAGATTTTGAACTTGTTTGTAGCAGCCGGGACCACTAACTGTTTGGAAGTCAGCTGACAAGTAACCATAGCTCTCAACTTCTTTACTCAAGAATCAGAGACAATGCCAAAATAACAGGGGACAAAGACCCAAACTCAGGGACAATTTTTAAATACAACCCTAATTCACATAAACAGTTAATAGAACAGTAGGTTTTGCACTGACATGCATTTACTAGAGAATAACAATATATGAAACTCTAATGTCTGCCATTATTGTGAGGTACCAGAAAATAAAACATCTTACAAGGCATATGGCAAAATACGATGACAAAATCGAAGAAGTTTTGAAAAAACAGAGACATTTAAGAGGATACAAGTAACATAAATAATGTCAGGAGACATTGTGAGATATAATATCCCCAAGGACTCTTATGCTGTGTTATGATGGTCTTGTTGTGTTAGAGAAGTGTGTACAGCGATATAATAAAAACGTCCCTCACCTTCACCACACTCAGTGTCAGACATGGCAATACATGTGTTTGCCTCCTCATGGTGTCCCCACCCCCATATACCACACTCAAGAAGGTCATGAGGCTCCATTCCTCTACTCCTGGTTAATCTACTGCACTCCTGTA